>NC_080421.1:104867639-105162929 GCF_029873635.1 Malania oleifera
AGCATAAGATTTCATTGTATAGGTGTTTATATTAATATATTATTTGTCGTAGTATGTAGTTAATATTCGCATTTAGTCTTTTTGTTATATATATGTTAAATTTTAAATATTATGTTCACAATCTCATTTAATCGCGATGATATTTGTTTAAATTTTTTTGTGATAATTACTGTAAATACTAATTAGTTTTCTCTCATTTTTGTAGGTTTCCTTTTTATTTGTTGGGGCTGGTTTCAATTTTTAAATTTTGAATTGAACATATGTTAAATAGGTAACATTATGGTCGATTGAATATTATTGTTAAAGTTTTAATTTTCCTATTGTCATATATTTATTTAATAAATAGTATATTACTATTTAGGGTTGTAATTATGTTTTATTGTTATTTAAGCATGTTTAGAGTTTCGATTAGTTTCTGCGTCTAAGATTCAATTACTTCTACGTGGCTTGTATACTAACTTTAGAGGTTACATGTATATTGATATTGAGTGTTTCCATAATTTCATTATCTTGGTGTCATCTTCATAATCGTGTAAGTATCTACTAATTTTAGAATTGATTTGTCTTCATATTGTATAGCTTATATATTAATTGTAGGATTAGATTGTTTCCTTAGTTTCATTAATTATTTTCATATTGTATTAGTCGCATGTTAATATTAAGGCAGATATTATATTATTTAGGTATGCCTACTATTACTAATATTATTACTGCTATAATTATTATATACATACACATATGTATATTTTTAAATGTGTGTTAATATTGTATATCCTAGTACGCGGTATTATTAGGGTTATCATTTTTGTGCAAGTATATATATAGGTTAAAGTAGGTAGTATTATTACTATTAGTGTACGTATATATATTTGAGTTACCTATTATTATTGCCATATATAAGGGTACAGGTCATTTATTATTATCATACATACATATTCATATGCTAAGGTAGCATTATTATTATGTGATATTATTATTAGTATATAAGTATTATACTTTAGTGAGATATAGGATTTCTTCACATGTTAATGGCACTTGTACTTTTATGATCAATCTTGCATCTAGCATAGTTTGCATCTGAATAACTAATCATTCAAAGCATGTATCCTTACGATACCATAAACCTAAGTCAATAGTACCTATTAGATATCTTGCGATTCTTTTTACGGCTATTTGATGAGATTCCTTAAGTGTTGCTTGAAATTGGGTACATATGCAGACACTAAACATAATGTTTGGCATGCTAGCAGTCAAATAGAGTAGGCTACCTATCATGCCTCGGTAGTGTTTCATATCTAATGATTTCCCTTGTTCATCTTTTTCAAGGTTAATTGATGTGCTCATGGGAGTCCCTAATGGTTTGCCTCCTTCCATATCAAATTTCTTAAGCAAGTCTCATATATACTTTTACTGGTTTATAAATGTTCCATTTTTAGCTTGCTTAATCTGAAGTCCAAGGAAGTATGTTAGTTCTCCCATCATGCTCATTTCAAATTCTTCTTGCATACACTTAGAAAATTCTTTGCATAATTCATCATTCATAGCTCCAAAAATGATATCATCCACATATATCTGGATAATGAGCATATCATTATTCTTTGATTGAATAAATAGTGTGCTATCCATTTTTCCTTTGAAAAAGCCATTTTCTATTAAAAATCCACTTAGACACACATACCAGACTTTAGGAGCTTGTTTCAGTCCATATAATGCTTTTGTTAACCTGAATACGTGGTTTGGGAATTGGTAATCCTCAAATCATAGGGGTTGAGCCACATACACTTCTTCATTTATAAAACCATTTAAGAATGCACTTTTTACATCCATTTGATAGAGTTTGAAGTCTTTGTGAGCTACATGTGCTAATAGAATTCTTATGGCTTCCATTCTTGCTACTGGAGCAAATGTCTCATTGTAGTCTATTCCTTCTTCTTGATTATATCCTTGAGCCACTAGTTTAACTTTATTTCTTACTACAATTCCATTTTCATCATTTTTATTCCTAAATACCCATTTGGGTCTAATTATTGAATGATCAGTGGGTTCAGGAACTAGTTTCCAAACTTTATTTCTTTCAAATTTATTTAACTCTTTGCATGCCTACTATTAATGAATAATCTTTTAACGCTTCATCTATATTTTTGGGTTCCTTTTGAGATAAGAATGCATAGTGGCTACTCAAATTTCTTAAAGAAGATTTGGTTGATACTCCACGTGAGGGTTCACCAATGAGTTGGTTCTTTAGGTGATTTCTCACAAACTTCCATTCCTTTGATAGTTCTATTTGGTCTATAGTTCATTTTCAGAAGTTGAACTTGGTTCATTGTTCTCATCCTTTACTTCTTGAATTTTCAATTCATCTAGATTTTGCTTAATTTCAACTTCTCCAGTCTCCGGTGTTTTTGAGAATGAATTAGCTTCATCAAAGGCTACATGAATAAATTCTAAGATTGTGAGGGTTCTCTTATTGTTGATCCTAAAGGCTTTACTATTTTGAGCATAGCTTAAGAAAATTCTTTCATCTAATTTTGCATAAAATTTTCCTAAGTCATCTTTATCATTTAATACAAAGCACTTGCATCCAAATACATGAAAACAAGATATATTTGGCCTTCTTCCTTTTCATAGTTCATAGGGTGTCTTATCTAGGCTTGATCTTATGGAAACCTTGTTCATCACATAGCATGTTGTATTTACTGCTTCAGCATAGAAATACTTTGGTAAATTGTGTTCATTTAGCATTGTCCTAACCATTTCTTGGAGGGATCTATTCTTCCTTTCAACAACTCCAATTTTTTGAGGAGCTCGAGGTGTTCAAAAATTATGACTTATTCCATGTTCATTACAAAATTTGTCAACTTCCTTATTTTTAAATTCCCTTCCTTGATCACTTCTGATATTTAGCACTCCATATCCTTTTTTCATTTTGGAGCTTTTTACATATATTGATTAACATATCACAGGCTTCATCTTTGGAGGCTAAAAATAGTACCTAGGTAAACCTAGAGTAGTTGTCAACTATCACAAAAGCATATTGTTTTCCCCCTATGCTTTGAGTTCTAGTAGGGGTGAATAGTACCCAGGTAAACCTAGAGTAGTCATCAACGATCATGAAAGCATATTGCTTTCCCCCTATGCTTTGAGTTCTAGTAGGGGCGAATAAATCTAAGTGAATAAGCATTAAGGGCCTACTGGTGGAAATATGTTTCTTTCTTTTAAAGCTAGTCTTAGTTTGCTTTCCAGGTGGGCATGCATCACAAATTTTGTCTTTTAATGGAGTGGTCTTAAAGCATACCTACAAGAAGGTTTCAAGGTGTTACTTTTTGCCATCCCAACCTTCTTAGGTCTTTTAGTTTCAGTTTTAGATTTAACTTTTACTCTCCATACTGTCTTGATTTTAACATTTTTTCTTTTAAATGGACAATCAAACTTTTTGTGTCCCTTTTTCTTACACAGGAAGCAAGTGGTATATTCATAAGCGTTACTGGAAGATGTGCTGGCATAGTATTTTGATTCCTTTACAAAGTACCCCATGTAAAGATTCTTTTTCCTTTTATTTTCAACTCCATTGAATCATATTCCTCTTTGTCCAAGGACATTGTTTGTGATCCAATAAGTTTATCAAATTTTTCTTTCCCTTTGGTAAAATTGTAAATGATTTTATCATTTTCTTCAATTTTACTCTTGAGTTCAGATACCTATGAGTTTTTTGTATTTTCATTATTTTTTTGTAGCTTTGCTAAATCTTCAAACATTTTATTTATTTTATCAGTGAGATCATCATTGTGAGAGTCTTTTTCTTTTTCAGTAGATATTGAGGTTTCTAGCTGGTTTTTTAGCTTTTCATTTTGTTCTTTCAAAGCTATATTTCTTTTAGTTACTTTTATGAACCTATTATGTAAGGAAAATAGTTCAGCCTGAATTTCTCTATATGAAGGCATACTATCACACAAATCACTGCATGACTCGTCACTAGATTCTTCAGATGAGCTAGTATAGGAGTTTACCTCGTCATCTCTTACCATGAAGCAAATGTTCGCCATGTCTTGATCACTTGATTCATCCTCTAATTCACTTGAGCTCGAGTCATTCCATGTAGCTATCCTTGCATTATTTTTCTTCTTCTTAGCATATTTCTTAAGTTGCGGACAATCAGGTTTAATATGTCCAAATTTCTTACAGTTATAACAAGTAGGGGGTTCATTCTGTGTTTCCTTTTTACTTGTTTCCCCTTTGTCATATTTTGAACCTTTAAACTTTCGAGTGAACTTCTTATTCTTTTTGAAAAACTTTTCAAGTCTTCTAGTGATGAAAGCTATGTCATCATCGTCTAATTCACTGTCTTCTTCTTCACTAGAGCTATCTTTAGTAGCCTTGAGGGTTATTGATTTCTTGTTTTAATTATTCTCATAATTTATTTCATTTATCACTATCTCATAAGTGAAGAGCGATCCTATCAATTCATCTAGGGAAGTATTTTTCAAATTTCTTCCTTCTGTTATTGCAGTTGCCATAGGTTCCCAAATTGGTGATAGTCCTCTAAGGATTTTCTGGGTCATTTCATAAATTGAGTAATTTTTCCCTAAGGCATTGAGGGAGTTTATTATATGGGTGAATCTAGTGTACATACTAGTGTTGGTTTCATCCAGGTTCATCCTATAGGTCTCATACTTGCTTGTGGGCATGTCAATTGTACTATCTCTAGCATCAACCATTCCTTCATAGGTTACCTCTAGTTTATCCCATATTTCTTTGGCTGCTTTGCATCCCATAAATCTGTTGAACTCACTTACATAAAAAACACAATATAGTGCATTCATAGCACTTCAATTTACTTTCAACATCTTAAGATCATTGTCAGTCATCTCTTTTTCTTCTTTAGGTATTTCTTTATCATGCACAATTTTAGTGGGGATAAGGTCACCATGTGTGACAACCTTCCTTTTTCCAATCCATAGTTTGTAAATAAATTCTCATTCTTTGTTTCCAAAAGGTGTAGTTTACACCGTAGAAAAAAGGTGGCCTAGATGAGGATTGACCCTTGGCAAAAAGAGATACACATAGGTGTGCCATAGGGATCTTTATGCAACTTCTAGTTTAAGATTCACTACAACCTAGTGCTTTTATACCAATTGAGAATCCAGGTATTCTCCCAAGAGGGGGGTGAATTGCATTTCAAAATTTTTTCCTTACTTTGTATTTAGAAATCCCTTGGTTACATTTTACTTTTAGTACTAGTGTTTACTTTCAGCAAGTAATCAGCCCTTACTGATCACGTTATTAATAATTAATCAAGTTAAATTAACATTCAATTTCAAGTTCAAATCTTTTAGCCGATTAATTTCCAAAAATCAAATTATGACAGATTAGAAATAAAACTCATATTTTGATTTCAAAACTTAAAATTTATTCCTTTACTCTAATCAATGAAATATGATTTTCATATATTGTATTTTTGCAAACTTTCAATTCAAAATAACTTACTGCTATTTTAATCTTCAAAAATCAGAACATCAAAGAATTTATCAATCCAACAAACAAGTTAATGTATGTTGAATTTAAATATGCTTTCAAAACAAGATTCCAACACTCCCCAAAGTTTATAAAGATATAAAAATCATCCATGGAGTTAATATACTTACAGAAAATAAAGAGAGTAAGGAGAAGAGCTTAGAACCCGATTTTTTACAAGGTTCGGTATGTAGCCCATGTCCTTGCCCCAAGCAACAGCTACGAGGATTCCAGCTTTCTTATTAGGTAAGTTACGGCCTCACTCCTTCTCAGATGGATTTCCCTCTCTAACAAGAATACCTTTTCTCGTTAGCCAACAATTCAACAACCCTGAATCATAAAAAAACAACACAAAATAGCAAACTTATTGTCGTACAATGAATGCTCTCAATTTGAGCTGATTTGTACAAGTATAAAGCACAATATACTTAAGAAAATAATCAATATAAATAGATGAAGCTCAAAGTAAATATCACCAGGGTTCTTTAGATTTGAAAAATCCCAGTTAGTACACAAGAACTTCAAGCTTTAATTTAGCAAGTACTCAATAATAGTATTGACTTTACTGTAATCCTAGGAGAGGGGGGGGGGGGGAGGTTGAATTGGATATTTAAAATTTTTATTGCCTTGGTCAATTAACTAACAATAGTATTTCACAAACCTAGGGTCAAGCTAGAGCATATGTGAAATAAACTAATAGATGCAATTGCAATCAATTTGCTTCAGATGAATTTAAACAAGCAAGCACAACATAGTAAAGCAGATAAAATAAAAGTGACACTAGATGTGTTATCAAGGTTTGGAAAAAGTTCCTACATCCCCACCTCTAACTCACAAGTTTGAGGATTCTACTAATGCTTACTTAACGAGTGGAGAGGCATCGTATACAATACCAGGTCAAATTACTAGGACTGACCTCAACCTTTACAGTCAATTCTTATGAGCTAAATTAACACTCCTTCACGCAATGCTTGGAATACAACAGATAATGAAATACAATTTTTTACCATATATGTGCTTCTCCAATAAGAAGATTTGTACCAGTATAACCAAGGCACTTCAATATGATAGGATATTATAAGCTCAATGAAGATTATATAACTACTCTCAAGATAATGCAAGTATAGCAATCACAGTGTGAGAGTGTATGTGTAGGGATCTTTGATTCAAGATAACAATATCAATTACAATGTTCAATATCAAAGATTTGAAATACCCAAGAAAAAATCTCGTAAATTGTAACGTCCCAACCTGAGTCTGCTAGGGAGTACTGCATCTCTCCTCCTCCACCTGGACCAGACAACAGAGGGGGTGGCCTTGTCTAACTAATGACTGTCCCCATAAACCAACACGCATCTTCTTCAATGTATTTTGTCCTCACTCACACACTTCATTAGAAAAATTTCTAGAAGGTCACCAATCCCAAGATTACTCCAAGCCAAGCACGCTTAACCATGAAGTTCTTATGGGAAAACTTTTGAAAATAAAGGTGCACCTTGTTGATATGGGTAGTAACATCAAATCCTTTTTAAGCCTTTCTTCCACTGGGTATCACATTCTCCCCCACTTACAGAATGCAAAGTTCTCATTGCGAACCCATATTTCTAAATTCAGGCGATGTGAATCTCATCACACTTCTGGCTAGGTAATTGCTCTAATACCATTATGTAATGCACCAACCTGGATCCATCAGGGAGCACTGTATCTCTCCTCCTCCACTTGAACCTGACAATAGGGGCGGGCCTTATCGAACTAATGACTGGCCCCATATACCAACACATATCCTTTTTATTGTGTTTTGTCCTCACTCATACACTTTTTGAGAAAACTTCCCAGAAGACCACTCATTCCAAGATTACTCTAAGTCAAGCATGCTTAACCATAGAGTTTTTATGTGAAGACTTCCAAAAAGAAGGGTGCACCTTGTTGATATGGGTAGTGACATCAAATCCTTTTTAAGTCTTTCTTCCACGAGGTATCACACAAATGCTTTTCAAAAGATAAGCACACGAGATATTTTGAAAACCAGCTTGTCAAAAATATTTTCTTCAAAACAGAAGACAAGCTCTTGAGTCTTGCAACAAGAATGCAAAGACTCACTAGATTAAGGAAGTTTTCTCAAAATAAATTTATGGATTAAATCACCTGGGAAAACTATTTGGCTTACTCTCACTAAAAATGAAAATCAATCCAAGTATATGAGAGTGTAAGCTTCTAGTAATAGTGTAGGTGATCTCAAGATACTCTCACCAAAGATGTTTTTGCAAAAGGAATGAGTAAGGGTGGAGTATATAAGCTTGTATGTAAAAGAATGGCTCAAGGAAATTTAGAGGATATTTTTGATAATCAAAGTCTTAATCAATCCCTAATTTTTCCAAATGAAGGTATATATATAGCTTTTGATAAAAATATAACTGTTAGGACACAAAGGGAAGTTTTAGAAAAGTTTAATCAGCCTTTCTACCCTGATTACCATGGTTAAATTAAGGCAACCTGAGAGTTTTGGTTGTCCAAATAGACACACGGAGAAAAGGAATATTTTTGAGTTTGGGTGTTCAAGGGAGAGTCCGATTGGTTGAGCCAAGGCGATTTTCCAAACGTTCGAGGTTCAGTCGCTTGGTGAGTTGTTCGGCTTGCCAAACCTTACAATTCGGTCGCCTGAGGTATTTTTGAACTAAAACATTAGGTGATTGAAGAAGGTAAAAAGTGTCAGCTTTTAGGTTCGGTTGATTGTTAACAGTTAGTTCATTTTAGACCGATTGCCCGAGCCAAGTCAACTTATTGACTTTTTACCAATTCGGTCGACCGAGGCGTTATCAACGCGCTAAGTTCGGTCAGCCGAAGCTCTTTCAAAGTTAAAGGTAGGTCCTATTTTTGCTTAAATTTCATCCCTATTTGCATAGATATGACTTGTGAGTTAAAGGAGATTTTTCAAGTGATGTTAAGAGACCTAAGGTCGATCTATGGTCATTAAGCTCATATTAGCCCATAATGCATGCAATGCATTAATTATTATAGCCCCTGATTGTTACAGACCCAAAATTAATTTAAACATTAAATACAAGTGAAAACAATTTGGTCTTCTGTTGAATTAGGTGTAATCCCAAGAAGGGGGGGGGGGTGAATTGGGTATTTAAAAAATTCTTTGACACTAATTCACTACTTAAAATCTTTTTATATATTTACCAAGAAATTCGTGTTACTCAATTACTTTTGTGCAAGACTAACCAACTTATGCATGCAATATAAATAATTTAAATGCAGTGCTGAAAATAAAGAATAAAGGGAAGAGAGAAGACAAACACAGTTTTACGAGGTTCAGCCGACTTGGCCTGTGTCCTCACCTTGAGCAACCACTCAAGGATTCACTAAAATCCTGCTCCTTAAAGTGGGACAGAGCTTCCCTTACAATCCGCTGCTTACAAGAGGCATAACTTTCTCCTACTCCGCTGCTTACAAGAGATACAACTCTCTCCTCTCACACACCGGTTCACACACCGAACCGTGTATACAATAGAATCTGAGAATCAACACTCAAAACATGCTTATAACAAAAGCTGGTGAGTACAATTCAAAATCCTAATACATTAACATATGATATAACTTGAAGCTCATGAATATATTAAAACGATACAATCGTTTTTTGTATGATATGCTTCAACACACAAGTATGTTTGATGTGATCTAGTTAACAAAAAATTTTGTCTTGAATACACACTCAATCAAAATCACAAAGTTTTATTTCAAGTATTCAATGACAAATTGAGTATATTAATTTTCAAAAAATATCCCTCAATTAAATTTATAGTTATAAATACCAAGGATATTTAATCAAGCTTTAATATATCTAAAATATAAATCCTTTAGAAAACACCCACTTGAATCAAAAATCAATCAACCAAGTTAAATAAGTTTTCTCAAGTAATGATCTTTTCAAAACTCAATTTTTATATAAATATGCTCACTCAAGATCAAAACTTCTCTAATGATAGTCAAGAGCACTTGATAAGCTGAGATGAGATGTTCTTAAGAATAACAACTTGAAAGATCAAATCTCAATACTATATTGAAGTACAGTTGAGTAAACAAGTTCCCTTTGAGAATCTGAGTTGATTTGCTCAAGCTTGAAGAATAGAGATTGAAGAGTAGGCAATCGTATAGCACTAGGAGTAGATTTTCAACGTTCTTGCCACAAGGTGTGTTCTTCTTTTTCTTGTGTGTCTAACTCCTTTTCTAGGATTTAGATATCAGAATATATAGTATATTACCCTTAGGATTGATCTCAGCCGTTGGATAAATGAAATAGCTCGCGAGTCCTTTTAATAAAAATATGATTTTTAGACTTTCCCGTGACTTCAGGCAACCGTAGTGGGGTTTAGGCTCCTAAAGTGACAACTTCAGGTGCTTAAGGTTCCAAGGTTAGGCGACCGAAGTACCTTTGCTAGGTTGTGTTTTCCCATTTAATTCTTCAGGCTACTGAACTTAATCTTCAGGCAAACAAAGAAATTCTTCAAGCGCCTAAGGTTGAGTTCAGGCTACCGAAGTCCCCTTTTTCTCAATTATTCATTTCCAATTTAAAATTCTACTTTGCTTCGTTGCTTGGTTCTTTTATAAAACAAGTTTTCCATGATTTTAAAAACATTTCTAAGTCAATGTAAGTTCCCTAATGATGTACATGAAATGCATGAATCCCAAAATCATTCTAAGTTATGTTGAGCCTTAATTTAAATCATATAACAATGTAAGTACATGAGTTCTAAATAACCATTCCTAAGATGTTCTTGAATTTTGCAGCTTGCATCTTGATTCTCATACTCTTTGAGTTCCATTGTGCTTTCCAAAATATATCAACTTTACTTTATGGCTTCCATGACTCGTTATCTTTCTGTGCATGCTTAAAATAGGTCATGTTCACAAACTTAATGCATAGATCAAATACCAAGTGATTTGTCATTATCAAAACAGGATTGGACTCGTAGAGTCAACATCTTCATTTTCCTTGTATCTCCTTATGCCACCATATGATGTAAGACTTTGCCATTTCATGCAAGAATGAACCTACACACAAACTCAAGGCACAGGTAAGATACAAAGATATTTGTCATTATAAAAATGGGATATGACCTATAAGGTCAAAAAATAGCTTGTCAGCAAATATTTAGCAAGAACTTTTTGAAAGTATGAGAATTAGTTCAATTGCTAATTGCTTGTAACTATTGGTGTGTGTAATCCTTGGGTTTAGTATGTATTTATAGATAGAAAAAATAATATTTCGTGTCCCCAAGTTTTTATAAAGTTTGGGGGCCAAGAAATCAAATTTGGAAACTTTCTCTTGATGTTAAAATACGACACTTAGTCGATTGTGTACATGGGTCAGCCACCTATCCCCTTTGAAATCAACGTATTTTCTAAACACAGAAGGGTATTAGTCGCCTGTTCTCTAAGGGTCATTCACTTTTGCCTATTCTGTCTGTTCAATTATAACATCATATAAATCATTAGTCGCCTAAGGGTGACTTGTCAGTTGCTTAGCCTATTTTTGTTCATCAATTTATTTAGCATTAAATATATCAGTCGCCTGATGGAGTAACATCAGTCGCTTGACATTTCAAAATATGTTCTTTTGACAAATTAGTTTCCAAAACCTTTTTAGTCAAACTTGGCATATTAATTTGAGACTTTTGAAAATATAATTTTTGGGGTTTTCAAAATTAGGTCTCAATAATGAATCCTAAGAGTTTCAAACACTTATATTGAAAATATGTGAAGTACTTACATGACACTTTTAAACAACTATGAGACTTCTATTCACTAAGTCTTCATCTATAACTTCTTTTCTTCATATATAGCTTGACTTCAAGCTTTGATAATCTTTAGCTTTCTAAAATCTTATAGCATTAAGTTCAAGCTTTTCAATAGACCTTGTCAATCACTTATTCTTAATCTAAATCACTTTGAGTCACTTGATCTTGAACACTTGAGTCTTGAATCATTACTTAACCAAATATGTTAAGCTCCTATGATTTGTTATCATCAAAATAAGATTCTAAGCCTTATGAGGCCAACAATCTCCCCCGTTTTGATGATGACAAATAAGGAGCAAAAATTGAGTAAGCCTTAAGAGGCTCCCTCTTACAATAAGCATTAACTTAACAATATTTGTAAGGAATGTCATATATATCATGCATGCATACAGACTTAGTGTATATTTTATCGTCATACTCATATATCGAAATCATATCAAGATTCATGCTTTATATATCACATCATAATTCATTATCATGCTTAATAATACCATGCTCAAATTTGCATTTTATAGTGAGCCAAAATTTTAGCAATATAAGTCAGGTCATTATCATGTCATTGACAATATCAAGATATCATGCTTAGTTTTTCATGCCTTAGTTTTTGCCCATGTATTGTATCATCATGCTTAGTTTTTGCCCAAAGATACTCCCCCTTTTGACATCAATCAAAAAGAGTAAGACAAAAAAAATATAAATACGAATGGAAAAGAGCAATCATAAACAAGTATCAGTAACATGTTAAAAAAGATATGCAATAAGTCTAAAACGCATGTAAAACAACAACAAACAACTAAAACTAGTACACAAGGCTGTGTTTAATATAGATTCAGAATGGTCAAATAAAAATAAATCTAAGCACCTCTAGCATTTGCATCATCATCATACTCTTCATCTTCTCCTTCTTCTTCATCTTCTTTGTCACCATCGTCAGACTCAGCTTCCATCGGAGCCTTTCCATGTGAAGGGGAAGTGCTGATCACATGCTATTCAATCCGGTCAAGTCTCTGATCTAGAGAAGTATAGTTCGCCTGAAGAGAGCTGTAATTAGCACGCATTTCGGTACTAAAGTTTGTGAACTGTTGATGATAAGCAATAATCCATGATGGCGCATAAGTCAGAGGTGCAGGCTGTTGAACTTGAGGAGGAGCTGGTTTGGGTACTTGCCTACGACTTCTGCAATGTTTAGGAACCCTTTCTTGGTCCCGTTTTTTGTAACCCATCTGTTTTAGAGTCGTAGCATAGAAGATGTCATAGTGGGTTTTCTTAACGAATATGGATGTAGGAGTGGATACTGCTAAATGTGCAAAAATAAGATTTAACGCTCCACCATATGGGAGAATGACATGACATGCTTCTTCCCTGGTTACAATCCATTTTAAAATCAAACTCGGCAAGTCTAGCTTCTTTCCTTTAAGAATGCACCACATAACAAAACAGTTTTAATAGGATATGTAATCATGAGATCTAGCTCAAGGTAATATGTTGTAGGTAATGATTTTCAGCAGAATCTGTGCCTCAAGGTTTAGTTGATTGTATAGTGGAGGGTGTCCAAAATATACGGGGTCTTCATTCATTACTAATGGCAAAAATTCTTGTGGCATGAAGTCCTGTGCCATTATCTTCACTCAAAATTAAGTGATGATTTATGTGGAGCTCAAGATTAAAAACACCTTCTCAAATTCAAAATAGACTTTCTTAAAATTGTAGAGAAGATTAGCAAAATTGATAAAAAAAAAAAATGAAAATGTTAGAGGTACAATTTTACGAGTTTTAACTTCTTTTTTTTAAGATTATATTTTTACATTAGGACTTATTATTTTTATAAATTAATTGAAGTTTCAAAAGAATTGTCATGGACCATCATTTAAAAAAGAAATAGAACTTTTTTACTCGTCGCTGCATCACTTTCAGGAGACAATGCGCAGGACCATGCACATGCTGGTGTACGTCTAAAAGTCTTTGTTGAAAAAATAAGTTATTAGGCGTTTGTGGTTTAGTTTATTTGTCAGTTTTATCATAATGCAAACGCGGATAAGATTCCGTCGAGAAAAACCAAAAACAAAAAAGAAGGAAAGGATATCATAAACTACCCAATCTGTGTATGGTATTATTTAAGGACAGGACTCTTATCCAACATCAGTTATGTGTATTATTTTTTCTACCTTGTGCTGCACGATATGGTCACAATATCTAAATCTTTTTATTGTATATACATATTATAATTCATACGATTAATATTTTATAATCAAAGCTATTCACTAGTTAATTATACTAATACGAACACGATTAACAATCATATATTATTTTATTACATATTATGATTTTATTATTTTTTTAATGAAAAAATAATAATGTTGAATGTATTAATTCAAAATATTGATTAAACATTTGTATTGGTGCAGCCACTCCAAATGACAACATCAGCTTTGTTAACTAGATATTAATAATGATGAAGTATCTTATTATTTAAAATTACTAATTAAAATATACTCCCCATGTGCCGTGGGTGTACCGCATGGCATGGGTCTCTGTTTTTGTCAAGTGTTCCTTGGACCACCGTGCATGGATGAGATTCTTATCCAATATTAATTTACTATTGTGCATTATTATTTTCCACCTAGCTAGTGCAAAAAGAAATGATTCTTCAGAAAAAAAAAAAAAAAAAACATGGATCACAGTACTTAATTATTCTAATGCATATACATATTATATTTTATAAATTTAATAATTTTTTATATTTTTATATATTTTAATTAAAATTATTTTCTAAGGTAGAAATGTTTTGTGCACTATTACATGCATTTTTTAGATGACAAAAAAATTAAACTAGCCAAAATTATAATTGGTGAAAAACTATTCAATTTATTCATGCACATGTCAAACTACATCTTATAAAGATAAGTGAATCTATTGTACTAAAAATTTGATGTCATAACCTAAGATAATTTTTAGACATTCATAGTTTTTTTTTTCAACTTTAAAATTTTAATAAATAAAGAACTATAAGATATTTAAAATGTAAACAAATAAAAATATATTATTTAAATTATATTAATAAAAAAATATTAAATAAATCTATACATATATAATACTTTTGTTACAGGGGAGGTTAGGCGCAATGGTAAGGTTATTGCTGTGTGACCAGAACGTCATGGGTTTGAGGTGTGGAAACAGTCTCTTACAAAAATGTAAGGTAAGGTTGTAAACTACGCACCCATTATAATCCGCCCCTTCCCCGGACCTTGCATACACGGGAGCTTTGTGCACCAAGCTACCCTTTATATATAATACTCTTGTTAACATAAATTAATAATAAAATATTACTTTTATTATAATATATTATTGTTAATTAGAAGATAATAATGATGAATTATATTTATTAAAAATACGAATTGAAATTTTAATTGATAAGCATTAATATTAACAAAAACACTAATTGTCGCACATCCTGGAGAAGGGTGCAGAATGACAAAAAATAATAATATTTAAAATTTTATAGAATCGCCACTAACTTGTTATTTTACTTGGTGCAGGCTATTAGATCACCTAATTACTACTTATTAATTGGTCTTCTAAACTAATCTTAAGCCAATGAACTAGTGGTCTCAGTCTATGTTAACCAAAATTGGGATTGGGAGTACGGGAAGCATCCTAGATGTTGGATATGTGTTTCCTGTGGACAGTTGAATCACTGTTAAGCTAGTGATCTAAGTGCCTAAAATTGCGCCAGTTATAAGGTGCCACATGGCATCGAATCCAAAACCCAAGTGACATCATCACCTTGGCCACATCTCCGCACCCAAGCAGTTCCTAATTTCCCCCATTGACTAGGTTGGTTCGGCTAGCTGGACACATGTCAACCCGAGTTGACTCCTTGATCGGTTTACCTAGTTGGTTAACCTGTTCAATAGGTTTAACTATTGGCCTCACAAGGTTTAATCTTGTTTTGATAATGACAAACCAAGACATTTGATTGTACTTTCAAGTGTATTTACAGGTATTTCAATAGAAAAACATAATGAAAGATGAATATTGGAAAGCCATGAAAAATACAAGCATGTCAAAGATGGCTATTGAAGTAAATCTTGGATAAAGATCAAGTTTAAGGATATGAAGACCAAGTTAGTTTATAATGAGTATTGTCAACTAGGTTTCATGTAAGTACTTTTCAATTGGTCTTTGTTTATAAAACTCTTAGGTTAATTACTTGGACCAAAAATCCTTTCAAAATACTTGAACAATATTTTCATAAGGTCAAAAGTTATTTCAAAAAGATTAAAATTATTTTTGGAATGAAAAGCCCCAAAACAGGATTCTCCAAATTCCCTTGTTTTTTCTACATCCATATTGGAGTGCAATTTTCTCTCTTTATATCTTCTTATCTTCAAAATTATTCAACTTGAAAATTGTGGAATTTTTTCTCTACATTCTATTGATACCAAGATTGCGTGATTTGGAGTTTGATAGCAAAAGTTATGTCCTCAATATTGAAAGATGTTCGAAGCTGAAATTTCTCAGGGAGTTTAGGCGATTAAACCTCAAGTTCCGTCGATCGAATAGGTTTAGGCGACCAAACTTAAAGTTCAAGCAACCGAACCTATACTGCCGCTTTGGAAATTCAATTTTAATTGGTTCAGGCAATCGAACATATGGTTTGGGCGCTTGAAACGCGCAATAAGTCTTGCAAACGACCTAAAATCTTTTCGATTTTGAAAGATAATGTTACCAAAACATGCCTAAATGGTCATATTTCAAACCTAACAATAAATGGCTAACCCTAAACATGTTAGTGCAACCAAATAGCATCAAAGCACATTGATTTTATCTTTTATAAGTTGTTACGCGTCGTTCTCTACCATTACAAAATATTTTATGGTTTGTTTTTCAAGTTCAAAGCTTTCAAAACCCAGAAAACCTAGCCTATCTCCTTGATCTTCATAGAAATACCTTTGCAAGTATATTAGTGATTTGATATTGTACAAATTCACTATTTTGAGAGAGTACTCTGCTTGTACAAAAATTTGTTGTTACTTGTTTTGTAACTTGACGATTCGGGGATAGAATTATTGCCTAACAAAAGGGGTGTTCTTGGTACAGAGGGGTCTCCACCTACTAAATGGAGAGAGTAAACTCCACCTATTGTACGGAGAGACTAAGAAAAATCCTCATAGTGGGTTGCTTGATACAAGAACATAAGCGGGACGCTGAACCTTGTAAAAAATCTGGGTGTTCTTCTTTCCCTTACCCTATTTACTTTTATGCAATTATTTATTGATAATTAATTGTGGTGCACAAGTTAAAATAGATTTGGGAATTGTTGAATGCTGATATTGATTTGAGGATACTAAGATTGATTTAAGATTACTTGTGGATATTGTGAATGATTTACAGGAAGAGTATTTGCTTGATTAAATTTGGTGGGATTTTTTGATGTTGAAATATTCATTGATTAAACATGGGATCAATATTTGTATACCGTATCATCTATTTAAATCTACTTGAGATAAAATAAGCCTTGTATTTCAATTATATATATTTAGGATTATTCATTGGTATAGCCATTCGATGATTAGATATTTATGGTGATTGGGATTATTTAAAGGGTACATGATAAATAAGTATTAAAATAAATCAAGCTTGCACACATTAAATTTAAAATACCAAATCCACCCCCTCTTGGGACTACACCATCACTTTCAATTGGTATCGGAGTTTGGGTTGCAATAAATCTTTACTAGTAGTTGCATAAAGGTCAAATGACAAACCTAGGTGTATCCTCATTTTGTGAGGGTCAATCATACACAAGGCCTCCAATGTTCAGTGGTGTAAATTACGCCTCTTGGAAACAAAGAATGAGTGTTTTTATCCAAACAATGGATTGGAGAGTTGGGAGAGTAATTATTCAATGAAATTATGTTCCAGTGAAAATTGTTAATAGTAATGAAGTTTTAAAACTAGAAAATGAGATGAATGGTAATGCCATTGATTTAATGCAAATCAATTTTATTGCTATGAATGCATTGTATTGTGCTTTAGACACTAATGAATTTAATAGAATCATGGCACGTCAAAGTGCTAAGGAAATATGGGAAGAATTAGAGAATGCTTATGAAGGAAACAAAGAGAAGAAAGTCACCTCTGAGATGATTCAATTTCAAGTGATCAAGAAGTGGCAAATCGTTGCCTAATAGCATTAACCGATGAAAGGAACACATATCCCCTTCTACCTTATTTGATTATTGTAATGAATCCCGTGATGATTCATTTAATAATTCATGTAAATAATCTTGTGATGATACATATGATGAGTGACATGCCGATTGCGTGAAAGGTTCCAATTGAGGTAAATCATTCGGGGACTCTATTGAGAAAGGAAGTTTACATGAAGGTGTTGAGCGCTGCAAAGAGTGTTCTTGGGTTGGATATTCGCGAGAGTAAAGTTACAAGGAGATTGGGATTATTTTGGGGTGACTTTGTAGTCATAGCTGCAGGGAGATTGGTGTTATCTCAGAGCGACTATATAGACAAAACTACATGGAGATTACGATTATCTCAGAGTGGTTTTTGGGATCAGGTATTGGTGAGGTTTAGCGTGGTAAATGTTAAATCAGTTACCAGTATACTGTTGGCGCATCTAAGTAAATAGTCTACTACTCAGTACTCGAGGACGAACGGTGATGTTCGGAACGTGTTAAAGGTATCCTACGATAGGGTAGTTAAGTACTTTGGTGGGAAACATAGGGTTCCATCAGTTGTGAGGTTCACAGGTGAAGACTACATAGGGGGCTTGGAAGATATGAGGCTTGCAACGGGTTACATTGTAGTAAGACCTAATTGTTGCAAGTCTAGGGTACTGTCTTATGGTGCACTTGTTACAACTGGAGTGGAGTTCTTGGCAGAGGCAGAGGCAGCCAAGGTAGCATTGTGGTTCAGAGGATCATTCAAGGAGTTGGGTGTTTAGCTAGATGGAGTTCCAATTACCAAAGTCAAGTTAAAGCGTGGCTTGGACTTGGTATTTCTCTTGGCGTTAGAGGGGAAGTAGGTTCCATTATACTAGCTCGGGTGGAGTAGCAGAGGATTATGCTTTCAGATTTCTTTTAAGTGATGAATATTCACCAAGGTAGAGATTGTTGGGGATATGGCTTATATTCTGAGTGAAACGCATGTACCGGGGAAAGCACTATGAAGCGAGAAACCTAGGAAGAGAAGCAAGGTGGAGCCTTCGAGGCAAACCATCAATGATTTGGGGTGTTACCTGTAGACACCCTATTTTTGCCCAAGCCAAACAGAATACGAGGCCCCCTCTTATTATTTTCATTATTATTATTATTATTATTATTATTATTCGCATTAGTATCTTATTTTGGCTATTATTATTTTTATTATTATTTTTAGTATTATTACTTTATTTTTATTAATATTAATACTATTATTATTTTACCAATAGTATCTTAGTTTTTATATTTACTATAATTATTTATTATTATTAGTAGTAGTATTATTATTATTACCTTATTGATACTAATATTATTATGATAATTATTATTATTATTATTTCCTTTTTCATTATTACCATAAGAATAAAAGAATAAAAAAAAAGAAGAAAAAGAAAATCAAAGAAGGAAGTTGCTTTAGGGTTTTGAGATTTTTTTTTTATATAATGGCAAAGGGGAGCACACGGCTACAGACAGGCAGCGCACAGACGGCCAAAGAAAAAAAAGAAAAACCTAGCCTTTCTCCTCTGCACGGGGGCCCCGCAGCGCACAGCTGGTGGCGCAGGCCTGAAAAAAAAAAAAAAAAAAAAAAAAAAAAAAAATAAAAAAAAAAAAAAAAAAAACTCCCTCAATTCTCTTCATCTCCTTCATCTCCCATCACCCTCTCTGCACAACTCGGCGGCAGCAGCAGCACAGTAGCCCTGCAATCTCTCCTAGCAGCGAATCCCCTGCACCCTCTCAAAGCTCAGCCACACACAGCAACCCAGCCCCGGCACAGCATCTCCACGGCATCCAAGACTCACGGCCAGCATCCAGGATCTCCAGTGCTAGCCCTCTGCACCCACCGCTGCACCACTCCAGACGAGCCAGCCAGCCGAGCACGAGCCAGCCTTCCAGCCAACGTCTCCAGTGCCAGCCCTTTGCACCCACCGCTGCACCACTCCAGACGAGCCAGCCGGCCGAGTGCAAGCCAACCCCACTCCGACAGCCTCTGCAGATCTCCCCGGCGAGTCCCTCTGTAAGCCCCACTGCATGTAGACACACATAACACACACACGCACTCACACTGTCACACACATGCCTGTGTGTGGCGTTTTGACATGTAAAGTTTAAATTTTTTTTTATTTGTACATTTAATTGGAGCTTTATATATATGTATATATCCAACATTATTCTATATTAATTTAGGTTTCATATATGTATATATATATTTGACGTCGATTTATTTATTTTATTTTATTTTATTTATTTATTATTATTATTATTTTTTGCAGGGTTTGTTTTTATCATAGTATTAATTCAGGTTTAAATTTTTATTGTTTATATTAATGTATGTTAAATAATGAATATGGTTGTCTTTTATTGTAATATTTTCATTAGTGTTTGACATGTAAAATTTAATTGTTATTATTATTATTATTTTTTTTGTACATTTAAGTGAAGCTTTATATATGTGTATATCTAACATTATTCTATTTTTCGCAGGATTTTTCCACCTTTTGCAATAATATTAATTCAGGTTTCATATAAGTATATATATATATATATACAAATATATATATATATATATATATTTGACGTTGATTTATTTTATTTTATTTATTTATTTATTTATTTATTTATTTTGCAGGGTTTGTTTTTGTCATAGTATTAATTTAGGTTTAAATTTTTATTATTTATATTAATGTATATTAAATAATGAATATGGTTGTCTTTTATTGTAGTATTTTCATTAGTGTTGGACATGTAAAGTTTAATTATTATTATTATTATTTTCTTTTTGTACATTTAAGTGGAGCTTTATATATGTGTATATCTAACATTATTCTATTTTTCGCAGGATTTTTCCACCATTTGCAATAATATTAATTCAGGTTTCATATAAGTATATATATATATATTTGACGTTGATTTATCTTATTCTATTTTATTTATTTATTTATTTTTATTTTTATTTTTTGCAGGGTTTGTTTTTGTCATAGTATTAATTTAGGTTTAAATTTTTATTGTTTATATTAATGTATATTAAATAATGAATATGGTTGTCTTTTATTGTAGTATTTTCATTAGCGTGTGATGTTTTGGTATGTTGTTCATTATCATGTTTATATTGTTCCTATGTTCATATAATATATATTGTGGTATTTATAGGTATTACTATGTTTATATATTATTATGTTTATCTTTAGGTGTAGTTTATTAGGTTTATCTTTATCATTATGTTTACATTATGCTTATGGTGGTATTTATAATGTAGTTTATAATTTTAGTTTATTATTATGGCATTTTAGTATTATTATTAGTCTATATGGTATTTTTTTTAGTATTTAAATTCATATTATATGTTTATTGTCATAATTATGAATTATATGGTATTATTACTATGTTTAGTATCACCTATTAGGGTATTTTTAGTATTTTAACATATAGGGTATTACTTCATATGGTATCTTTAGGATATTTAGTATTACATATTAGGGTGTTTTTAGTACTTTCAATATATATGGTATATTATTATTATTATTATTATTATTATTTTGATATTTTAATAGTTGTTGATTATCCTATTATCACGTATTGAAACCTCCCATGTTAGTATTTTTCTATTAAAAAAATCTATAAGATTTCCAAATTTTGGGAGTATATTTTCTTAAGTATTTTCTTGATTTTTAATCCCTATGATTTTATTGCGGGGGGTATGAGCCTTTGGGCCTCACGTACCCTAAGCTCTGAGGGAATATATGTATATATTTATTTTTTTTATAAGTATTTATAAATTCATAAAAAGGAGTAATTTAAAAACTTATTAGATTAACTTAGGGATAATTTCAAATTAATTAGGTACCATTCGTAAGAACGGGTACGTAGGGGGTGCTTGTACCTTCTCCTCGCGTAACCGAACTCCCGAGCCTAACTCTGGTAACATAGACCCACTCTACCCCTAACGGGGTAGTAATCATGTGTTCTAACCACACTAAAAGGTTAGTGGCGACTTCGACACTTTCATCTTTTTAATTGAAAATTAAAATTGATTTTAATTTCGCCGCCCGGGGGCACATGCGCTCCCGGGACGTCGCGACATTACCGTTGACGATTTCAAGTGGAATCAGAGTTTGGGTTGCAATAAATCTTAAGTAGTAGTTGCATAAGGTCAAATGACAAACCTAGGTGTATCCTCATTTTGTGAGGGTCAATCATACACAAGGTGTAACGTCCCTGAATTTCATAACATAAAATATCACATAATAAATAAAATGGTCAACCCGAACCCGTGGGTAGCGGGGACACCTGTCATACACAGCGGAAAACCTAGCAGCAGTACACATAAAATCTCAAACATCCAGTCATAAAATATAATACCAGAGCTTTCTATAACATTATGATACTGTACTACTATACATCCTCATGTACATCAAAATATCTCTAGGGTCAAACACAAAATAATTCTAACCCTAGTACAAAATCTTACCCTCCTCACAGGGTAATCTCACTAATCTCAACGGCGGTCTTGACCCGCCGGTCTCTCAGGGACTCCTGAAAAATGTAATAATATTGGGGGTGAGACACTTCTCAGTAAGGGAAAATAAACTAAATACAGCTGTGTGGCAACATGAATATTTAAAGCATTTATACGTATATAGTACATTTCATAACTCCATAAACATCATCATATCGTACTGGGTAAACATATATTTTCACATCTGTTAATAATTCATATCATACATAAAATCCTTTGTTATAACTGTAGTACTGAAAATAAACACAGGATGAATAGCTAGCTAGTGTCATGTATTACCCCCCATGACGGGTTGTGCAGCCCGAAGGCGGGACCCGACAATGGCTGGCCGACCACTGTCGAATCAAATATGTCTGTAAGTACGATGAGCCCGCCACACCCTGGTCCGGACTGCCAGGTGGACGTCCACACTCTACTGAAAGCCACATCGACTATCCATCTCCCATCCCCTCGTGGGACGGTAGCACTAATAAGGCCTCGTGCCAAAATGAACCCATAGCTACGGTACCGAGCTCCTGGTCTGAACTAAACTAACATCCTGGTTGTGAAAACATATAATACATGATCATACGTAACATCATTACGGCCTCGTGCCGAAAACATAGATACGGCCTCGCGCCGAAATCATACATATGGCCTCGCGCCAAAATCATAGTAAATATGGCCTCGCGCCAATAATATAAATACGGCCTCGTGCCGATAGCATAGATTCGGCCTCGTGCCGATAACATAAATACATGACCTCGCGCCAATAACATAAATATGGCCTCGTGCCGATAACGTAAATATATGGCCTCGTGCCAAAATTGTTTCAGGTATATATATACTGAAAATACATCATTTATCACAACATAACTCATATTTCCATAAATGCTTGGTTCGTAAAATCTTTCACATCATAATACATTTCACATAAAATAATATTCATGCCACACATATGCTGTTAAAAGTCATACTTCATATTCTAAAAACGTGAATTATTTACATCTCATACATACATATACATTTTAATCATCATAGCAATATTTTTCTCAATCGTACATTTCATGCGTAATACACAATATAACATATGCTTTTCTGAAAATAAATTTACTCATAATCAATAATAATTTGTATGAAAAATTACTGCTTTAGTTTATTCCCTTACCTGACTATTCAGAAATTCCTTAGAACCCAAAATTTCACGCCCTTGGCGCCCGAAATTTAATTCCTGCAATTTACATTTTTCCCCAGATTAATTAATCTATTTCTCCAAAATAATACTCATCTAGCCTTCCTTAGGCTCCATATACCTCAAATTAATATTTAAACTATTATTTAATATCCCTACTTAATTTTTTAAATTTTGCCTGCGGGTCCCAAAATTACACCCGCGACGCTCACCCGAGCCCTAAATTTCAAAAATCCCATTTCAGTCGCAGATGCTTAATATTTTAGCATTTCTAAATTAATGCTAATTAATTAAAAATAAGCCCCTTAATAATCGCCGCACCCCAAATTTGGAGTTTTGGCCCGACACCCCCACGAAAATTCCGTCCCACTAGACTTGTAGAGAATCATCCCTAGATTCTCGTGGTGGTGTCCGTTCGTCAATTGGGCTTATATTTTGCAAGAAATTAAAGAAAAAGGGGGAAATGACTTACCCCAGGGAATATGCCTACGCCGCTCCTACTATCGATCCGCTCCAGTAGAAATGACGGCAGCAGCGAATGGAGTCCAGTGGTATCTTCGGATTTTCGATCGGGCGAAAATCCGTCGCGAAATCGAGGAGAGAGGGAGAGAGAACGTGAGGAGAGAGAGAGTGTTCTGAGAGTTGCAGAAGGATAAAAATAAAGAAAGGAAAAGTAAAGAAGAAGAAGAAAAGAAGAAGAAGAAGAAAAAGAAATCCTGAAGCTGGAAGCTTCAGGATGTAATAATGTTAATAATAATAATAATAATAATAATAATAATAAATATATTTAATTAATATTAATAATAATATATTTTATTAAAAAAAAAAAATAAAAATAAAAATAAATTTTAATTAATTTTTTTTTCTTTTTTTTTTCTTTTTCTTTTTCTTTTAAATTCGATTAATTAATTAATTATTTTTTTTCTTTTTTTTTTAAATTCATTTAATAATTAATTAATTAATAATTATTATTATTTTTAATTATTTATTTTTAATATTTTTTTTTTATTATTATTATTTTTTTTTTGAAATCAATCCACTAATATTTTATATCTCTTTTTGGGGTTTTTACATTCTCCCCACCTTATAAAAATTTCGTCCTCGAAATTTGCCATTCCCCTATTTCCCTTTCTTAGCGAAACCACTTCTTATTTTTATTAATTACCCTCACTTATGGCGGAGGAATACCGTGGTTACAATGAGGGCTCTGGGAGATTACAACTAGTCAAAATTCTCCCAAAACCATTCATGTTTCAAAACTAAAAACTTTATCTATCTTATGTTACACTATACAAATAAAAACTACAACAATATTCCATTCACTTAACTGGCTCAACTCTAACTCCACTGAATAAGTGCGGATATCTCTGGCGCATCTGATCCTCTAGTTCCCAAGAAGCCTCCTCAATGGCATGGTTGCGCCACAGAACTTTTACCAGTGGAATCTTCTTCGTGCGTAGCTCCTGTTCCTTCCAGTCAAGAATCTGCACTGGCACTTCCTCATAAACTAAAGTATCGCCCAATTCCAGTGCTTCATATCTAATCACATGGGAGGGGTCTGGGACGTATTTCCTCAGCATAGAAACGTGGAATACGTCATGGATCCTAGATAGGACCGGTGGTAATGCCAAACGATAGGCAACTGGACCCACTCTCTCAAGAATCTCGAATGGTCCAATATACCTAGGGCTCAGCTTACCCTTCCTCCCGAACCTCATAACACCCTTCAGCGGTGCCACCTTCAGGAACACGTGATCTCCTGTGTCAAACTCCAATTCTCGCCGACGAGTATCAGCATAACTTTTCTGCCGGCTCTGCGCTGTCCTGATCCTGTCTCTGATGAGTCTGACTTTATCCTGAGTCTGCTGTATCAATTCCGGCCCCAATACCTGTCTCTCTCCAACCTCATCCCAGTACAATGGGGATCGACACCTCCTGCCATACAGTGCCTCATACGGTGCCATCCCAATGCTGGCCTGGTAGCTGTTGTTATACGCAAACTCAACCAGTGGCAAATACTGCATCCAACGACCTCCAAAATCCAGCACACATGCTCGTAGCATATCCTCCAAAATCTGTATCGTCCTCTCTGTCTGTCCATCTGTCTGAGGATGAAAAGCTGTGCTGAACGACAACTGAGAACCCATGGCCCCTTGCAGACTCTTCCAAAAACGAGATGTAAACCGTGGGTCTCTATCTGAAACTATGGACACTGGGACGCCGTGGAGTCTAACTATCTCCTGGATGTATAACTCAGCCAATCTGTCCATGGAGTAGCTAACTCTGATCGGCAAAAAGTGGGCAGTCTTCGTCAATCGATCCACCACTACCCAAATAGCGTCCTGTCCATGCAATGCTGGCGATAATCCTGAGACGAAATCCATCGCTATATGCTCCCACTTCCACTCAGGAATGTGGAGTGGCTGCAACGATCCCGCCGGTCTCTGATGTTCAGCCTTCACTTGCTGGCACGTCAAACACTGACCCACAAACTGAGCTATCTCCCTTTTCATGTTGCTCCACCAGAAGGACTCTCGGAGATCCTTGTACATTTTAGTGCTACCCGGATGTACAGTATATAGGGATCGATGTGCTTCCTCCAGAATGACTTTCTTGATCCCAGGATCGGCAGGAACACATAACCTGGTATGGAACCTCAGGGCTCCATCATCTGAAATGCTGAACTCTGATTCCTGACCATCCTGTACCTTTCCCATAAGCTCTACTAGTTCTGCATCATTCCTCTGAGCTGCTTTAATCCTCTCCTGTAGAGTCGGCTGCAAAACCAAGTCAGCAATGAACGCCTGGTGATCACCCTCTACCAGCTCCACACCGAGCCTCTCTAGATCCATCTGAATCGGATGCTGAATCCCCACTGCAGATACAGATGATTCCACTGATTTCCGACTCAAAGCATCAGCAACCACATTAGCCTTTCCCGGGTGGTAGCTAATAGTGCAGTCGTAATCCTTTATTAGCTCCAACCATCTCCTCTGCCTCATATTCAATTCCTTCTGCGTGAAGAAATACTTTAAACTCTTATGGTCAGTAAATATCTCACACCTACCCCCATATAGATAGTGCCTCCAAATCTTCAGCGCGTAAACAACCGCCGCCAACTCCAAATCGTGGGTAGGGTAGTTCTTCTCATATTCTTTCAACTGTCGTGAGGCATAGGCTATCACTCTCCCCCGCTGCATCAACACGCATCCGAGCCCTTTATGGGACGCATCACTGTAAATTACGAACCCCTCTTCTCCTGAAGGAATCGTCAACACAGGCGCAGTGATGAGTCGCTGCTTTAACTCCTGGAAGCTCTGCTCACATTCATCAGACCACTCAAACTTCGCTCCTTTCCTAGTCAATCTGGTCAACGGGCCTGATAATCGAGAAAAGCCCTCAACAAACCTGCGGTAGTACCCAGCCAATCCTAGGAAACTCCTGATCTCGTGCACGTTCTTTGGTCGTACCCAGTCAACTACCGCCTCAATCTTACTCGGATCAACAGAAATACCACCCTTGGATACAACGTGTCCAAGGAAGGTAACCTGTTCCAGCCAGAACTCACACTTCTTGAGTTTTGCATATAGCTTCTTCTCTCGCAGCACCTGCAACACTATACTCAAATGCTCCTCATGCTCCTCTGCACTCTTCGAATATACCAGTATATCATCAATAAATACTACCACAAACTGATCCAAATACTGGTGAAAAACCCTGTTCATAAGATCCATAAACACCGCAGGAGCATTCGTCAACCCAAATGGCATAACTAGAAATTCATAGTGACCATACCGTGTTCTAAATGCCGTCTTCAGAACATCTTCCGCCCTGACTTTCACCTGATGGTACCCGGAGCGTAAATCTATCTTCGAAAAGATCTGTGTCCCCTGTAACTGGTCAAACAAATCATCAATACGCGGGAGCGGGTATTTATTCTTGATAGTTACTTTATTTATTTCTCGATAGTCGATGCACAATCTCATCGAGCCATCCTTCTTCCTCACAAACAAAACTGGTGCTCCCCAGGGTGACACACTGGGCCGAATGAACCCCTTATCTAACAGCTCCTGCAACTGCTCTTTCAATTCTTTTAGCTCTGCCGGTGCCATTCTATACGGCGCCTTCGAAATCGGTGTTGTCCCCGGAACCAGATCAATAACAAACTCTACCTCACGATCAGGAGGTAGTCCCGGCAAATCCTCTGGAAATACATCAGGGAAATCTCTCACCACTGGGATATCCTCCACCCTCAGTTCGCCTTCTGATACAGTCTTCACATAGGCTAAATATCCCTGACAACCTTCTGATAGCAATCTACACGCTTGGATAGCCGATAATAACTGAGGTGGGGTGCGCACATGTGATCCCACAAATCTGTACTCCTGTCCCTCTGGAGGTCTAAACACTACCACTCTCTGACGGCAATCAATGCTAGCATAGTGGGCAGCTAGCCAATCCATGCCCAAGATCACCTCAAACCCATGCATGTCTAAAATCACCAAATTAGCTAACAAATACCTCCCTTGAATATCCACTGGACAGTCCCTGAGTACCTTCCTACATACCCCTACGGTTCCAGTTGGCGTAGCAACAGACAAACTAATTTCTAACTGCTGAGGCTCAAACCCACACAATTTAACATAATCCCAGGCGATAAATGAATGCGTCGCCCCAGAATCAAACAAAACAGTAGCTTTAAATGACAGTATTGAAACAGTACCTGTCACCACATCTCCTGCCGCCTCAGCATCACCCGGTGTCAAAGCAAAAACTCTAGCTGGGGCCGTATTCCTCTGCTGGCCTCCTCGTGGTGCCTGGTAACCTCCTCGTGCAGGTCTAGGAACAGTACCAATCTGTGTCGGACACTCCCTCATCATATGTCCCGGCTCCCCGCACCTGTAGCAGACACCTCGCCCAGCACGACACTCTCCCAGGTGTTTCTTCCCGCAAGATGGGCAAGCGGGAGATGGCTGTGCACCCTGGAAACCGCGATTCCCGGTCTTCTGTCTCCGGTCCCTATAATAGCCACCTCTCTTCCACGCGGCACGGTCGGCTCCCTGCTGGAAATCAGAAGGTATGGATCTCTTCTTCTGCCTCTGCTCCTCAGCCTCCAATCGCTCTCCAGTCTCTGCTATAGTGGCTCTATCCACTAGTTCAGTAAAATCCTGCAACTTCAGAATCGATACCTGCTTATAAATTTCTCTCCTCAAACCTCTTTCAAACTGTCGTACCTTCTTCACCTCATCTGGAATAATGTACGGGGCGAAGCGAGATAGTTCGATGAACCTCGCCGCGTACTGCTGTACTGACAGCTGTCCCTGCTTCAGATTCAGGAACTCCGTAATCTTAGCCTCCCTAGAAGAGGCTGGAAAATACCTGTCGAAGAATATCTCTCTAAATCGCCCCCAAGTCATCTCTACAGGTATAGTCCTCTGCTGCTCTAACAATCTCACTGCTGACCACCATCTCTCGGCCTCTCCAGTCAATCTGTAGGTGGCGAACAGCACCTTCTGCTCCTCTGAACACTGTAGTACTGCAAATATTTTCTCCATCTCCTGCACCCAATTCTCAGCAACTGCAGGGTCCGTTCCTCCTGAGAAAGCTGGAGGATTCATCTTTATGAACTTCTCAATCGTACAACCGTGGCCTACAGACGGACCACCCTGTTCTCTCGAACTCCTGGCAATTTCTGCCATAACCTGTTGTGCTACGCTGCGTAAGACTGCATCTGAATCACTACCCGCAGCGCCTGAGGGTCCAGCGCCCTCACTCCCACTAGCGTGGGCACTATTTCCACCGTGGTCCATCCTGAAAAGAAGAAATAACTTAACTCAAAACCTCTTTTCCTACGTGTATCCCCCAACTCATATAGTATATTCTCCTAATTAACTTCTCACTCCTAATCTCAATTCAAGGTTCAATCCTGCAACCTAGATACCCGACCCGACGATAGTTTACAATGAATTTCCTGAAATCGTCACCCCAGGAAAATCATACAAACCACCACGGAAGTCCTGCATCTAGACAACAAAACCAGACCTCAAATCCTTTTATCCTATACTCTGGTATTATTACTGCTGCACTCTAGAGTCTACAGAACCTAGTATCCTAGGCTCTGATACCAAATGTAACGTCCCTGAATTTCATAACATAAAATATCACATAATAAATAAAATGGTCAACCCGAACCCGTGGGTAGCGGGGACACCTGTCATACACAGCGGAAAACCTAGCAGCAGTACACATAAAATCTCAAACATCCAGTCATAAAATATAATACCAGAGCTTTCTATAACATTATGATACTGTACTACTATACATCCTCATGTACATCAAATATCTCTAGGGTCAAACACAAAATAATTCTAACCCTAGTACAAAATCTTACCCTCCTCACAGGGTAATCTCACTAATCTCAACGGCGGTCTTGACCCGCCGGTCTCTCAGGGACTCCTGAAAAATGTAATAATATTGGGGGTGAGACACTTCTCAGTAAGGGAAAATAAACTAAATACAGCTGTGTGGCAACATGAATATTTAAAGCATTTATACGTATATAGTACATTTCATAACTCCATAAACATCATCATATCGTACTGGGTAAACATATATTTTCACATCTGTTAATAATTCATATCATACATAAAATCCTTTGTTATAACTGTAGTACTGAAAATAAACACAGGATGAATAGCTAGCTAGTGTCATGTATTACCCCCCATGACGGGTTGTGCAGCCCGAAGGCGGGACCCGACAATGGCTGGCCGACCACTGTCGAATCAAATATGTCTGTAAGTACGATGAGCCCGCCACACCCTGGTCCGGACTGCCAGGTGGACGTCCACACTCTACTGAAAGCCACATCGACTATCCATCTCCCATCCCCTCGTGGGACGGTAGCACTAATAAGGCCTCGTGCCAAAATGAACCCATAGCTACGGTACCGAGCTCCTGGTCTGAACTAAACTAACATCCTGGTTGTGAAAACATATAATACATGATCATACGTAACATCATTACGGCCTCGTGCCGAAAACATAGATACGGCCTCGCGCCGAAATCATACATATGGCCTCGCGCCAAAATCATAGTAAATATGGCCTCGCGCCAATAATATAAATACGGCCTCGTGCCGATAGCATAGATTCGGCCTCGTGCCGATAACATAAATACATGACCTCGCGCCAATAACATAAATATGGCCTCGTGCCGATAACGTAAATATATGGCCTCGTGCCAAAATTGTTTCAGGTATATATATACTGAAAATACATCATTTATCACAACATAACTCATATTTCCATAAATGCTTGGTTCGTAAAATCTTTCACATCATAATACATTTCACATAAAATAATATTCATGCCACACATATGCTGTTAAAAGTCATACTTCATATTCTAAAAACGTGAATTATTTACATCTCATACATACATATACATTTTAATCATCATAGCAATATTTTTCTCAATCGTACATTTCATGCGTAATACACAATATAACATATGCTTTTCTGAAAATAAATTTACTCATAATCAATAATAATTTGTATGAAAAATTACTGCTTTAGTTTATTCCCTTACCTGACTATTCAGAAATTCCTTAGAACCCAAAATTTCACGCCCTTGGCGCCCGAAATTTAATTCCTGCAATTTACATTTTTCCCCAGATTAATTAATCTATTTCTCCAAAATAATACTCATCTAGCCTTCCTTAGGCTCCATATACCTCAAATTAATATTTAAACTATTATTTAATATCCCTACTTAATTTTTTAAATTTTGCCTGCGGGTCCCAAAATTACACCCGCGACGCTCACCCGAGCCCTAAATTTCAAAAATCCCATTTCAGTCGCAGATGCTTAATATTTTAGCATTTCTAAATTAATGCTAATTAATTAAAAATAAGCCCCTTAATAATCGCCGCACCCCAAATTTGGAGTTTTGGCCCGACACCCCCACGAAAATTCCGTCCCACTAGACTTGTAGAGAATCATCCCTAGATTCTCGTGGTGGTGTCCGTTCGTCAATTGGGCTTATATTTTGCAAGAAATTAAAGAAAAAGGGGGAAATGACTTACCCCAGGGAATATGCCTACGCCGCTCCTACTATCGATCCGCTCCAGTAGAAATGACGGCAGCAGCGAATGGAGTCCAGTGGTATCTTCGGATTTTCGATCGGGCGAAAATCCGTTGCGAAATCGAGGAGAGCGGGAGAGAGAACGTGAGGAGAGAGAGAGTGTTCTGAGAGTTGCAGAAGGATAAAAATAAAGAAAGGAAAAGTAAAGAAGAAGAAGAAAAGAAGAAGAAGAAGAAAAAGAAATCCTGAAGCTGGAAGCTTCAGGATGTAATAATGTTAATAATAATAATAATAATAATAATAATAATAAATATATTTAATTAATATTAATAATAATATATTTTATTAAAAAAAAAATAAAAATAAAAATAAATTTTAATTAATTTTTTTTCTTTTTTTTTTCTTTTTCTTTTTCTTTTAAATTCGATTAATTAATTAATTATTTTTTTTCTTTTTTTTTTAAATTCATTTAATAATTAATTAATTAATAATTATTATTATTTTTAATTATTTATTTTTAATATTTTTTTTTTATTATTATTTTTTTTTTTTTGAAATCAATCCACTAATATTTTATATCTCTTTTTGGGGTTTTTACACAAGGCCTCTAATATTCTGTAGGGAGTGGTGTAAGATTGGATGGTTGATGTGGTTATTTTCAAGAAGTGTGCTGTTATCGCCTTTGGTGTACGGACCAATCTGGGTAGACCCATAAGACCTACAGACTACTGTTTGACTTGGTAGTGGTTGGTCAACCATTGTCAGTTCTCGCCTTCGGGCCACACAACCCGGTCATGTGGGGGTAATACATGACAACAGCCAGCTAACCTACCAGGATTGTTTTATGTTATTATTATTATGATATGAGATGAGATATGCTTATGAAAATGCAGTATGTTCTACCATGTTTTAATATATATATGTTTCTCATATTTGATAAACAGTAATGAATATGTTATGTATGGTATAGAACACAGATTACTCATGTTGCCACACACTGGTATTAGTTTATTTCCCTTACTGAGAGGTGTCTCACCCCTAAATTTTACAAACTTTTCAGGAGCCCCTGATAGGAGAGCGGGACAAGCCCCGCTGACCTAGTGCTGGATATTTGTCCTTTTGAAGGGTAAGTTTTGGTAGGGATAGTTAGATTTTGTGGTGTATGTCCCTAGATTTATTTTGGGATGTATATATGGAAATATTGTGGATTATAACAACTCTGGTATATTGTAATATATGGTATTGAGATGTACATTATTGTATGTTTTCTGCTGCTAGGGCTTCTGCTGTATGTTCTGATTTATCCCTGGTACCCACGGGTCCAGATGGATTGTGACCTGCTGAATTGGAATGTGGGAAATGTGCTATTGATATTATTAATAAAAAAATGTGAAAAAAAAAAAATATATGAGCAGGTCGTGACACTATTAGTGACGAATTATATTTTCATCACTAATGACTCATTATTAGTGACAATTTTAGCTCCATCCCTAAGAGTTTCGTCATTAAAAAGCCTTTTTTTGTAGTGAAAGTATTAGTGACGAAGTAAAAACTGTCACTAAAAAAACCTTATTGGTGATGGATACTACTTCTGTCGCTAATTCCTTAAGTCTTAGCGACGAATTATTAGTGACGATTTTTCCTTCGTCACTAATTCTTTTGTCACTAAAAAGACCATTTTTGTGGTGTTTTATGCTAGTTTGTGTTTAATTTTTTAATTTATTAGTGTTTTGATTTATTTTATTTTATTTTTTTTTTGGAGTAAATTAATTAAAGGAGTCGTGGAAATTAAGGAGGAATCTTTCCTTTTCAAATTCAAATTCCATTCATCAAGAGTCCTAAGAAAATTAGACCATTAATTCAACATCAAACTCTAATTTCCTGAAAAATCCTTCAGTATTTTCAGCATAACGTTTGCAACAGATTTCCAAAAAGGGTGATATGCATATCTATAGAAAACTAAGAAAAAGCCATACAACTTTCATGTAGAAGATTTGCGAAGAAAGGTAGATATCGATAGAGAAAATAGCACATTAAGATGGCAGTAGAAAAGAAGGACCATTAAGGAGGAATTATGAGCTTGGGAAAAGAAGAAGAAGAAGACGGAGGCCGAATTGGAGTTGTAAACGATTGAGATTTTTGACCTATATACAGTTTTCTTCTTAACTATTTCATCTTCTCATTGTACAATTTTTTTTTTACGAATTATAGAATTATTATGATTTGTTTTGATTCTATTATGAGCTAATTTCTATTACTAAGGCTACGATGTAGCCTCTCCATGATAATTCTGAATCTTATTTCTATGTGATCATAATTTTATCATACCTTTTGAGTATACATCATTGAGTTTAATGCTTTCAATTATTTGGCTAATAGTTGACTGATTTGTTGTGCATGTTAATTTGAGAGATGATGCATGTAATTTAACTTCGTATGATGTATTCTATCAATTCAATGAAAGAAAGGAATGTGCCAACGTGATTTTTGTGGATTTTATGTGAAATATTATTAATCTTAATGTACTCAAATTGCTTTTAAATTCACATAAAAATATCGCAGGTTATCGTATGTTAGGTAATTCTAATTCTACTCGAAAGACGGTCTTAGATAAGTGTTGGAATTGGTGTATTCCCAATAGGGGGGTGAATTGGAAATTTTAAACTTTTCTCCTAGTTTAAGTTAGAAGTCAATATGATTTGGTAACTTAGGTCTTTCTACACAATTTCAAATGTGCTAATAAATAAAAGACGTGGAATTTAAATCATGCACATCATTCATACTATAACATATACGTGCGATAAATATAAAGTGTTGAAATGTAAATAGACACATAATATGTTATTGGGGTTCGGCCAACTGTGCCTACGTCCCCGCTTCTAGCTCACAAGCCCGAGAATTCCACTAATAGCTCACTTAATAGAGGAGCGGCACCGATTACAACCAGGTCAATTAACGCAGGGCTGACCTCAACCTACACACCTTAACAGGATGGCGCACCTAACTTTCCTAACTGGGTCTAAGCCAATCCTGGATTATTCCAGGGCTAGTCTCCTTCTTCAAGCTCGTGCCTAGAAATACAATAGATGTGTATTACAATCAAATAGTATAGTGATTGTACTTTTGTGTAAAGCAGATATGTACCCAAATACGCACAGTTACATATACCACAAATGATATAATATGTTAGCTTAGTGTGGTCTAGATAGTTCAACTCTCAAAGGTATTTTCTATCAGTGTAATGCGTACGTGAGAGTATCAAACAAGAAATCCTTGTATCACAAGATATTCAGCCAATAAGTTCACACAAAGATGTCAAGTCTCAAATCTTTCAATCAGCAGGATATCTCAAGCATGTAAGTATCAAATGAAGTGTATTATTGGTTTGCAAAATATGTGAAATCTTTGTATTCAGCAAGTAATATGTAAGTGAGTGAATATTGCACCAAAGATCACTATCACACGAAAAAATATCTCTTCAAATATATTTTTCAGTATAGAGCACAATAGATATTTGAAAGTGATTATGAAAGGATTTTGCAACCAAAATACTATATGATCTTCTCCAGATATTACAATGAATATACAACCTCAGAAGATCAAATGAAAGTCTTCTTAGGAGAGACTTATTAACGAATTCCCCTAAGAGTACTTAGGTTTTGCTCTCAATAAAATGGTATGAACTAAGCAAGACAAGGACAGCAAACCTATGGAAACAAACACTCAATCCACTTATAAATGATGTAGGCACTAATAGAAGGTAAGTATGAGTGAATGAGGCTAGAAAATGAGTAGTATAGACTTTTGGGTTTTCATAGAATTCTTCCCTAATCAAAGCAGCTAAAATCCCTCTATAATTTTCACAAATGATCTCATATATATAGACATGGGAGGAAATATGACCGTTGGGGACCTATTAGGATTTATTGGAAAAGTTTAATGACATTTAAAACATTTTAACCTTGTTTAAAAAATATTTAATCGCTGTCAAAATAAGGGCAACCCAAGAGGTCCGGCCGACCAGAAAGGTTTCGATCAACTAGATCTCATATGGTTCGGTCGACCAGGAGTATTTTGAACTAAATGGTTAGTCGGCCGAAAGTGCCTTTCCAAAGGTGATTTTCCTATTTTACCGAGATTCGGTCGACCAGACTGTTGGGATTTTTCCCAAGGACCCTCGGTCGACCAGGTAGTTGGTGTACAAAAATGGCTCGATCGACCAGATGGTCAAATTATTGACCCAGGGAGGTTTCGGTCGACTGGGGCTTTTTGAACTACCTAATTCAGTCGACCAGGACCTTGGTTAACTATTGACTCAGGTCCGGTTCGGTCGATCAGGCCAAAATGAATTGTGTTGGCCGGTCGACCGAAAGTGCACCAAATGTGCATTTCGATCCCGTTTTGAAACATACAAACCCTATTCAAGTGCCTGACAAATATATATACAAATGTGGGTGTCTTATGGTAATTTATGTCCAAAGTTAAGACACCGAAAAAGTCTGGTGTCAGTCAACCGAAGGTCGATCGAAGGGTAAATCCTAAGGTCATTCAAAGGTCATTTCTCATTTAAGATTTGTTTGAATTTACGTAATAAATCATACATGTGATGTGTGTGAGCTTAATACAAACGAGAGCCCTAGTTACTATTACAGACCAATTAAATGAGATATATTACAACACTGAATAGAAATTACTCTTCATACTTTGCTTGCGTTTGTGCACATCTTGATCTTATCAATCTTAGTTCTTGCACAAAACATCAAACACTCATTAGATACAATGAGTATTTGTCATAATCAAAACCGGACGTGACCTATAAGGTCAACAATAAGTCAGAATATTTTGCCGTCAAATAGGATGATAATTGATTGATTGCATGATGAGGATTTGGGATTGGATTGGTTAGGTGAGTCAGATGCCTTAGTATTTTCTTCTTGGGTGAAATCTTCTTCTTTTTAAGTATTTGGTCAATTCTATTTTTCAAATTCAAAATCCACAAATTTTCTTGATTTTTAAATAATTTAGAATTCAAACAATTTCAATAATTAATTGGTAAATAGTCCTCGTGGGTTCGACATCCTTCTTTATCACTATATTACTTGTTACAATTTTGTGCACTTTCATGTATCATTTGTATTTAAAGTTGTTGTGTGTCTTATGCACTCTTCTTTGTATAAAGGTATCTTTCATTGATAGATATGTGATTTTGTTTGTTTAATGTTGTCTTAATTTACAATTTCTCAAAGTATTTATTACTTTTTCTTGTGTATATATAGTTATTGGCTAAGATGGTTTGTGGTGTATGCTCCTCCCATAGATGAGTTTCATAGGAATTCGATTCCCATGAATCCTACTTTTTGAATCAAATTGCTCATACTATTTTGGATTTTGAAAAATAATGCACCTATAATAAAATATAATCATATTGTACTATTTGATTAAAATAATTACTAATAAACTAAAAGTAAAAATTTTAAATTAGTATAAATATTAATTTTTTTAATTAAAAAAAATTAAAAATTTAATTAAATATATTAGTTGTAAATTGTTAATTAAAATTTAATTAATTGTTAACTAGGAAATAATTAAATTTTAATACAAAAATATTGGAATGGAAATTAAAATTATTAATTAGCATAAATTTAGTTTATTTTTAATTTAAATATTAAAAAACAGTAATTATAAATCATAACAAGCAAATTTTAATCAATTTTTAGTTAGATGACAGTTAAAATGTCAATTAAGGGTGTTGTTGACTTTGGTGCAATCCCAAGAGGGGGAGTGAGTTGAAGATTTAAAATATTTCTCCCCTTGGTTCACCTAATCTAACAACAGTAATACACAACTTAGGGTCTTTTTAAAATAGACTCAATTCCTTAATGTATGCAAATATTTAAAGCAATTAAAACATTCACAACAATTCAAGTACAACATACATGTGTGGAATTGAAAGTACTGAAATTAAACAGAGAGCTGACACAAAATATGTTATCGGGGTTCAACTAATGTTGCCTACGTCCCTGCCTTGGCTCACAAGTACAACGATTCCACTATGACTCACTTAACGGGTGGAGCGACACATAATACAACCAAATCAAATTAAAGCAGGGCTGACCTCAACCTTTTCAACCAATCCTTACGAGCTATATTAACGCCCCCTCTGATCACGCCTAGAATACAACAAAATCACAATACAATTTGTGTACAAAGTGTATGCTTCTCAAACAAACAGATTTATACCAATATAATCAACACACTACAGTATGATAGGATATGATAAGCTCAATGTAGTTTAAATGTCAACTCTAAAAAATAATGCTAGTATATCAATTAGAATGTGACAGTGCATGTTTTAGGATCTTTGTATCAAGATAACAATATCAATCACAACATGCGGCAACAAGCAAGAGATATTTAACAAATATTTCAAAAATATTTTTCTCAAAAATAAGCACAAGAGATATTTAAAATCCATTTGTAAAAATTATTTCACAAACAAAATACAATACAAGCTATTGAGTATTGCAATGATAATGCAAAACTCACAAGCTCTAAGGAGTTTTCCCAAAGAATACTTATTGACAAAGTCTCCAAGAAAAACTCTAAGCTTACTCAAGTGAAAATAAATCTCAATCAAACAGAGCAGATGGGAGTGTAAGTCTTATAGGATCATTACAAGAGCACTCTTACTAAACGATTTTTGTAATGGGAATAAGTAAGAATGGAAGTAGAGAGCTTGAATATGAGAAATAGGGCTTTTCAATTTAAGAGAGAATTTGCTAATGATGTTTTCTAATTCGTTACTGATCCATCCAAATGAAAGGGTATATATAAACACCCCAAAAATTATAACCGTTCGGAACATATCTGGTATTTTTGAGAAGGTTTTAATAAGGTTAATGAAAATTAACCACGTTTGAACCTCAGTAAAATTAAAGCAACCCGAGACATTCGGTTGACCATTTTTAAGGTTCGGTCAATCGGGTTACTCAGTTCAGTCGATCAAGGTGTTTTTGAACTAAGGAGATGGCCAACCAGACTTTAGGTGATTTTTGAATTTCCAAGGTTCGGTTGATCGGGCTAAGTTGGCTGACCGAATTTGAATGTTCAGTTGACCGGACCATTTTACAACTAGGAGTTCGATTGACTAGGGCATTGGGATTTCCTTACGTGCCAGTTCGGTCTACCAGGGCGTTGACGCTTATTTTAAGGACGGTTGGCCAACTGATCAAACCATTGACTCTAGGGAGGTTCGGTCGACTGAAGTGCTCTCTATGTTAGGGATCGGTCGATCGAACACACTAACTTTATGCATTTAAGTCTAGATTTCTATTTAAAGTCACTATTTCTCACATAATTCTTATTTCTAAGTTATAAGAAACTTTTCATGTGATAATTCGAGACCTAAAGCTAGTCTATGGTCATTGAGCTAATTCTTGAAAAATCCGGCATTGGTTGACCATCCCTAAGGTCATTCAACAGTCATGAGCTTAGCTGTCCTATCATGCATACAATGCATTAATTTTTATAAATCATTAATATTTAAATATTATATACCTGAATAAACCTTAATTAGATTACAATAAATAAAAATCTGGCTCCTTATATCTTCTTCAAGTCCATGCGCGTGCACTATATGATACTTCTAATTGATCCTACACACAAACTCATCAATCAATAAATATCAAAGTATTTGTCATAATCAAAACGGGATATAACCTATAAGGTCAACATGTGTTGCTATTTATGTAAATTAAAATTTTTAATTTATTAAATAACATTAATATAGTAGTTAATATTTAGACACTATATTGTCCTTAATTATTGTGGTTAATGGGTTATCAAGTGTTAAATGTTTTAAATTTATATTTGTTGAAAATTTTTTAATATAGATTTAATTAAGTACATCTTATTAATTAAATTTTTTATATTTCTTCATATTTTCATTAAACACATGTGAAGAGTATAATGGTCACCATTTTAGAATACTTACCACAATTTGCATTTTAAACCAAATATTGACATGAGAATGCTGGGCACATTCCTAGAGTGAGGATAGTGGTCCTTACATTAGGATTTTTGAAAACTACAATACGAAATCATTCATTTAGAGGAAATGAGGGCTCATGATCTGAGATCCTTATCACTTAATTGAGTTTTACATGATTTGTGGATGGGACTAACCAATATCTTGGTTATCCCAATTAGAGGTTGAAGCAAATCTAAAATTTACTATTTTTTACCCCCCCCCCCAACAAATCATTTATTTTGAAAATTTTGAAAAAAAAAATTGAAACAACTATTTTTCTTTTAATATATTTTTAAAGTGTATCATAGGGGTGAAGAAGCATAAAATTTCATCCTACTCAATTCTTTCAAAAAATGTAGTTCTAGTCATGTGTTATAATCCTTCTTTTCTTTCCTTTTTTTTTTTTTTTTTTTTTATTAAAGTAAGTTTATTCATTTCTTCAAAAGCATCATGCTTAGTTTGTGAAATGAAGGTTCATAGAATACATCAAATAACTAAGGCATTTTATTAATTAAGCCATCATTTTTTATTGCCTTTTTAATACATCATAAAATATGCTCTAACAACTGAGGGCTTACTCAATTACCATATTAATACAGGCATTCGATACCAAGACAACATCAATATTTTGATGTTTTTATTTAGGCTACTAGATCATCTAGGAGTAATCAAAACATTGGAAACCACTTTTGGTTAGGATTTCCAGTGGATTGGTACATAATTATTTGGTGGAAACTTGGATCAGACCTTCTCACATCCATCACCAATCCGAGGTATAGGTTCAAAATAGTGCCATCATTTCTAAACGTCCATCGTTCACGGGATGATGCAGAATTACAGCTTGCAATATTGACGATAGTGAGATCTTCAGATTGATTTTCATAGTAAGAAAGGCAAAGGTCTCGATTTTGATTAGGCCTTATAGAACGATCTGGATAAAGAGCCCATTGTTGCTCGTCCTTTTGGTCCACACATTCGTCTAACCACACTGCATTCCCATTTGCTTGCATGCAAAGGTCTTGAAACCCAACAATGGTCCTCACAAAAGGATTTGAATCATTTGTCGCGAGCCAACCTTGACGAGAGGAATAATTATTGACCTGCACAGTGAGCGTAGCATCACTATTTCCTGACTCTGCACTTAAAACAAGTGAAGATTTGGGATTTATGATGGTTCCGTTGGTCCAAATTTCCCACTGGATAGCTTCAGTTACAGCACTATCACAATCGTATATCATGACATAACTTCCTGCACGATACCCATAAGTAGTCAAGCACTTGCCTTTAGATCGAATAGTCCCATCTTTTTTCACGGTCCACAATTGATTCTCGTCTGCATTGGACTTACATGGCCACAAAATTATCGAGTCGCCATTGTTGAAAAGCCCACCCTTGACGTCTGCACACAACCCATTTCGACCAGCGATGCGCACTGTGAGCTCTTCTTCTATGCAAGTTTGATCATTATATGCATCCACAATAGGCTTTATGAGAAGGGAAGTTTGAATTGTTGGTGGTTTTTCACAAATATACAACATGATCCCAATGGTGGCAACTAGGTCGGGCATCACATTGCTCACTGTGAAATGTTCATAATTAGCTCTCTGTAAATCAACTTCGGGAAAGGACCCATCTTCGTCGGACTGTTGAATGGATTCAGAGAGGCGCTCCCAACGCCGCACGAGGCGGACCACAGCACCATTTGGGACAATGGTTCCTTGGTTTTGGGGTCTAATGGTTTGGGTTACTTGTTGTTCCACATATCGAAACCTCACTGCCTCTGAAATCATCAAAATGCAAATTATAAGAGAACGAACCACCTTTGCTTGGCCCCCCTCTGCGCTGGACCCATGAAACAACAAGCTGATGGCTGAATCCAATGGTTGGATTCCCAATCCAGGATAAAGTCTGTCAAGATCACTCAAACCTGCAAGCCCCAAGAGATCAGCATAGTTGCTACCATACGTGAGAGTATGTTGATTTGTGCCTGCAAAAAGATTGGTGAATGCTGCCTCGGGAGCGTCTTGAAAAAAGAAGGACTCGCCTCCTACTCGATAACCCACCACGTACATATTGGTGACATCTATGGCCAGCGTGACGACATACCCTGCATTGTTGGAGAGTTCCACCAGGAGAAACCGTTGGTTGTCCACCACTGCGTCTCGGTTGCGAAGTACTGGGATTCCATGTCTCGCATCATGTGGATTTACCACTTGATCTCGAATGGATTTCAAGAACTGCTTGTAGTCATTTTTTGTGACAGCACCGCTGGTGGTGAATGTCACCTTAGGATAATCAAGGAGTAGTGCTGCGTTGAATTGGTGGTCATGAACTCCTTCTCTGGGGAAAATTAGAACTGAGTCCGCCATGGCCGCAGTACTGCTCGAGGAAAGCCAGGACACCAAGACCGCCATCCAGGGCACCACCATTCTTTTCAAGAGAACACCCATATCTCATCAATCAATGGGAAAGGTCAGTACTTCTCGCTGCCACTGATTCCGAAGCCCGCGCCCGTGCTATATATATAGAAAAGTGCAAGGGGCACGTGGATGCATGCATTGCGTGCACGTGTTACCTGCACCTGATTATCACCCAACACAATAAAAAGTAAAAACTTTATGATATGGGGAGCCGAGTCCTTTTCATGGAACTAAAAAAATTGGAACGTGTTCACAATTATTGTGTTTTGTTGTTTTGGAGGCTACTCCACCGTATCCAATTTGATTGATCGAGTGCTTTTCATTTTTGTTTTTATTTTTATTTTTTTCTTTCTTTTTAATAGTTGGAAGCTCATGGTTGGCAGATATGAATTATGCACAAAAGATAATTATTGTATGTTTGAGAGAGAGACTTTCAATTTGAATTTAAAATTTTATAATTTTGGATTCAATACAATATAATTATATATATTAAAATTAATGCAAATGCATTCAAATCCAATTTTTAAACTCAAAAGTTATACTTTCCAATGCAACTTTAATTATTTCTCATTTCAAATCAATTTTTATAATTTAAATTTGAGATTTATCATTTTCTATATTTCAAATTTGAGATTTTAAATGGAAAAGCTTACGTGTCAAAAGTTTGAAATGGTTGATCGAATTTATAGACCTTTACCATGTATTATTGCACATAGTACTTAGAATATATACACTTTTAATTATGGAAAATATTTTCTATTCCTATTTTCTTAATTTTCTAAAAAGTTATAACAACTTTAGCTTTCTTTTTTATTTTGGAAGGTTGTTATTAAAAAGGTAAAAAATAAAGCATTTGCTTATATATGCAGAATATTTTTAAATTTTTATTCTTATATTTCAAACAATTATAAAAAAATGATAACTTATTTTTAAAACTTTCAAAAATTATATAAGGTAGTATTTGGGGATGATTGATTTTGAGGCTTGATTTTTGATATGTGCATGTGGATTTGAGAGAAACTTAATACATAATTCATACAAATTAAAGTTTAATATTTATATTACATGTTCTTAAAAAATTTAAAAATCTAAAAAATAATAAAACGATATTTTCTAACTGTAGATACCTAATTTTATCCCGACCATATATAGCAGCAAGGGCATTGAATTCCAAATTTAAAAAGAAAAATAATTTTTAGAGGATTTCTAAAATTTGCCAAATTTGAATAAATGGAATTAATCTTAATTTTTCCTTTTGAAATTTGGTAAATTTTTAGGTTAAATTAGAGATGTCTTCTAAGGTCATTCCTTACTGCACCATTTTCGCCTAGTATTCTAACTTTCATTTCCCAACGCTGCTGAAAATAAATTGCATTTTGCATTCTTTTACTTCGCATAACGAATTTTATATACCCCAATTAAATAAAGGAGGGGTGGAAGATTTGAAGGTATATGTTTCTCATTATCTCTCAAACTGGCTTCATATTTCATTTTGAACATTTGAATGAAAGTTAAAGCATGATTAATTATATGGACTGAGAATGTAGATTGTTGATTATGCTATGATTATTTTCATTTTTTAGGGGCTAAATACATAAATGAATAATGATGATTAAGAGTAATTGAGCTGAGATATGAATTGTTGATTTTTTTAATTAAATTGCATGTGTTGATGGACTTCAAGTTCTCAAATGAGTTTCTTCTGATTAAAACATGAGTTGAAAGGTGATGAACTCCATGACTATGGTTTTATGATGAACATTGTAAGTTATTGGCCAAATTGTCGTTGATCCACTTGAGGATCCAAACCCATTGAGCCCTACTTAGACCTAAATTCGAACTAATATTAACCAGGGGGTCAACCTAGGACCTAAACCCATTTCTCTAGTTGGGTCAACCCGAGACTCGAACACGTTTCTCTAACTAGGTCAACCCATATTCAAACCACTTTGTGGCCAAGACTAGCTGAGACATGAACCCAATTTTTAACCAAGATGACCTAAAACCTAAACCCATTTTAACCTCAACCAACCTCTCACCTAGATCCAACCCACAACCCATATTTAAATCCCAAATTGAGTCGATTCATGACCTAGATCCAACCCAAGCATAAGATCCAACTCTAAAAACCTTTGTGTTTGGTTAGAAAACAAAAGAAAATAGAAAATCTATGAGAAGGCTTGAAAGGTGCGGTCTGTCTAGTAGCCAAGAAAAAAAAAACAAGGAAAAGAAAAAGAAAACGGGAGAAGTGAAAGAGATCCTATAATAGAAAATGATACCTAAGTGAGTTCATCATTGGATTTCAATGATTTGGGTATCATGGTCTTCTTTAAAAGCATCGTAGCCTTTTGCTACATCCATGAAATCCTGAGAAGAAGAAGAGGAGTGACGATCAAAACATGAAGTAAAGGAATAAAAAATAAAAGAGAAGAAAACAAAGGAAAATGAAAGAAAGAAAAGAAAGGTGGCGTGCGCACGCGAGAGAGAGAGAGAGAGAGAGAGAGAGAGAGAGAGAGAGAGGAAGAAGAAGAAGAAGAAGAAGAAGAAGAAGAAGAAGAAGAAGAAGAAGAAGAAGAAGAAGAAGAAGCATAGGTTCGGTGGCAGTGGGTGGTCGGAGTTGGATTGCTAAAAAAAATATGATCGTGGCCGTGCAACAGGCATGAGGCAGAGAATCCTTTTGTATGAGAGAGGAAGAGGGCAAATAGATTGAGAGAGTGAGAGAAAAGGAGAAAAGAAAATAAATAAAAGGGAAAGAAAGAAAGAAAAAAAAAACCTTTTAAAGTCTCAAGAAAAATTGAAATCGTGTGGTTCCACGCGTCACTTATTAGCAGGTGACATATGGCATAATTGTAGCTACCTGCCACTACTAGGTGATGTCATAATGAAGTCATCCAAATGCACAGTGTCCGTAGGATGCATCTCGCCCAAAGAAGAAAAAAAGCAAGGTTCATAGTGGGCCATATGTTACTTGCTAAAGGTGATGTGTGGCACAATTCAGGTCGTCTACATTGTGTTTTCTACAAATGAATAGATTTTGGCTACGTTATCAATCCATGTAAAGGGGGCATGGTGTTGGAATTGGTGTGATCCCAAGAGGGGGGTGAATTGGGTTTAAAAATTTTTTGGCTAATTTAAACATTTTTCGATTCATCACAAATCATATCTGTTAGCTTTGACACAACCCTAAGAGGGGGGTGAATTGGGTATTTAAAAAATTATCACCTTGGTCAATTGGTTTAACAATAGTATTACTCAACCTAGGGTCATTCTATGCAATCAATAAATAAACATACACGTGCAGTAAAAGTAAAGTGTGGAAAAGTAAACAGTACACACAATATGTTATCGAGGTTCGGCCAAATTGCCTACATCCCTACCTAGGCTAAACCAGAACAAGGATTCCACAAAAGCTCACTTAACGGGTGGAGTGGCACCGGTTACAACTAAGTCAATTCAAGAGGCTAACCTCAACCAACACGCTTTAACAGGATGGCGCACTTAGCTTTCCTAACCGGGTCTAAGCCAATTTAAGACTATTCAACAGGACTAGTCTCCCTCTTCAGGCCCGCGCCTGGAATACAACCAATGTGTATAAAATTTATACACAGAAATATGCTTCTACACAAGCAGATATGTGCACCAGTATAACTCAACCAATATTGTAAGCACGAATGATATGTAAATATGCTCAATGCTTTAATGTGAGCTAAACACTCAATTAAGTATAGATTTTCAGTCCAGATTTAGAGTGTATATACAAGCAATATTTGAAACACAATATGTGAACATTATAAAATCAGGTCAAGGTTTCAAATATTTTAAGCAAGTTGATTCAAACAAACTCAATAAGATATTTTAATATACAAGTACAAAGGAGTTGTTTGAGAAACTAGTTTTTTGAGAAGGATTTTTACACACCAAAATATAGGCTTAGGTATCTTGCAATGATAATGCAAGAACCACAATCATTAAGGTCTTCCCACACAAGATTTAACAAATGAAATCAGTAGAAGAACTTTAATGCTAAACTCTCAAATAAAATCAATCAAGCAATAATACAAGTGAGAGTTCTAGGTAATGAGATTTAGCACAATAGAGTTAGAAATACTCACAACACTTGAAAGATCAAGAAATATGGAGTGTATGAGTGTTTTGAAGTAGTATAGGCTAAACTAGAGTTTTGGAAATTTAGAGAATTTTTGCCTTAATCAAAGTGTTAATCCTTTTTAATTATGACAAATAAACATGTAGTTAGAGGCAAGGAGGATTTTTGACTTTTGGGGACACAATGGGTATAATTAAATTTATTTCAAAAAGTTATTAAGAAAATTAACCCAGTTTACCCCATTTAAAAATCAGTAAAAAATATTTTAACTCGCGAGGTTCAGACGCCCGGCCAAAGGTTCGACTGCCCGAGTAGACACAATCAAAAATCTAATATTCAGTGGTTTGAGTGCCAGAAGAGCGAGTCGGTCGGCCGAACAAAAGTTAGCAACATTTGTTCATTAGTTTGGGTGCCCGGCTAAAAGTTCGGTTAACCGAACTGACCAATTTGGTTGCCCGAGCCCATTTTGAACGTGATCGTTTGGGCGCCTGAGTTGTTGAAAAGGAACCTAACATAGGTTCGGGTGCCCGAGGAAGATACACTCAAAAGTAGTTCAGGTGCTCAAATCACCAAGTCAACATATTGACTTGTTCAGTCGCCCTAACCCTCTCAATGTTCTCAATTAAGTTCATTTTTAGCCTAAACTGATTCTCTTGATATGATAAGTGCTGTTAGGGACTTGTTTACTAAATGTAGGTGCCTAAAGTCCAACTAGGGTCGATTTGAGCATACCTTACATACCATGCATGATGCAAATTATTAAAAGTCACATGAGTGCATAGTCCATAATTAAATTTACATCCCAAAATGAAGAAACTGAATAATAATTACAAAAATAACACATATTTCTTCATTCTTCGGCACGAACATCGTACGCCATTATGATATGTCTTTTAGTCCAAGAGCGAGCACAAAATGAACCTACATGCAAGCCTCAGTACAATCATCAGTACGAAGAGTATTTGTCATAATCAAAACTAGGTGTGACCTCTCAGGTCAACATTCTCCCCCTTTTTTATGATGACAAATGCTTTATGCAAAAGTGGGTACAGTCAAGAACGGCTCCCCCTAACTTTATGCATAAAGATAATTAAAGTAATGGGTAATTATAGATTAAGCATGAATGAACATTGTTCTACCCACGTTTGCCTCTTCTCCCCCTTTTTGGCAACAGCAAAAAGGATCAAGCAATATTACGCGAAAGCAAAAGATGTCATTTAAATACAGAAGGTATATTGGGAGAACAGAAAAAAATTTGACAGAACGCCGTTTGAAATTGGACCATTCCCAATCATAACTTCATACTTAAGTGACTTATTTGGAGTTTCAATAAACAATATGTAGCATATTTCAATCAATTAACTCAAACAGAATGTGCATCAAGGAAGTATAAGTAGCATGCAGTACATTAACAATTTTAATGTTCTATACTTCCCCAATGGATGACTATGCAAGGATGAAGATTAATTTTTCATTTGGCTTTCACTCATCATTTCAAAAATATTTTAATGTTAACTTTATCATAATCATATTTAGTTGCCAAAATAAACATGTTCCCAAAAGGTATAGAATAGTGAAAACATTTGGGCCGGATACCAATTGTTATAACTTCGTGGTAGAGAGGATACCAATTGTAAAAAAAAAAAAAAAAACTAGTTATAAAGACTTGTTGTTTTGATGCAAATTGGTAGTTTTGAAATGAACATGATATCAAATAAAGATTTACCAAGATGTGCACATTGATACCAAATGATTTTAAGAGGATACCAATTATTTTAAAACCACAACTCAAGTTTTAGGAAGTTTAGCACTTAGAAGCGATATAGAGTTATGTGCAATAATTTTGAAAAATTTTGGAGTTTGAAAAAGCGATCTATCCATAGGAACCTTCCAATTTCAAAATATTTTAAATACGTACGTACAACCAGCTCTAGAGAATTCAAAATTCTAAAGTAAATGAGCTAAGCGTAAACACAAAGTTTTCAATTTTTAAAATCATTTTAACCTTTTTGGGCAAATGTCTACAGAAAATTCGGCAGCATGCAGTCTGTAAACAGGACATTTCCCAAAGTTAACCTATACAAAAATGATTCTCAAACAAGCAGTATCTCAAGAGTTTAAGGCATGCAAGAACCTAAATCTACTAGCAGACAATTCTCATCAACTGCATCCGCCATTAAGGAGGCATTTTATACTAAGCATGCATTCCAGTTGTATGGTCATCTAAGCACAAAACTCATGCAAGCCTAAGTACTATCATATATATATGATCATAAATAAAAACACAATCACCACAGGATAGTATCTGAGTGTGCATGTGGTGAGTGTGATCGTCCTAACAGAACAAAAATAAAAGTTGTTTTAAAGTTATTACAAACCGAATAAAAGTGTTTGTAAATAAAGCATAAAATTGGATCAGATAAAAGCTGGGATATGAAGAAACGGATCCTCACGATGCACCACAAGGTCTCCCTATCGTCGTGATCATCACCATCATCTTCACCACTCATCTCCATCTAATCCTCCCCTATGTCCTCATCATTCATCTCTCTCAACCGCTCACCGAGGATATGAAAATTAGCCTGCACCTCGGATTGGAACCCAGTGAACTCACTATAAAGAGAGTCAAGTCTAGCATGAGAGGAGGATGCCTTCTCTGACATAGAGGTCTTGAACTCTTGAAACGATGCAGAAGGGTCGGTGATGGATGTCATGATCTCGGCATTGGACAATGTATGGAGCAACCCCGGTGGGATCTCCTGAGCTCCTTAGCCTCTCTCATGTGCAATAGGCAACCACATATTGCCAGTAAGCTCATTTCCCATTAATTTCAGGGTGATGGAGTTGAAGATCTTAGAGGGCTTGACTTTCTTGATGGTAGCAAATGTCGTCTTGGTAACCCTCTCCCTAACGAATAGTCTAAACAATATACCACGGTAAGGTAAAATGATCCTCTTTGCAATGGTTTTAACAAACATCCACCGTAGGATCAGCCTGGGGAGATCAGAATTCTTTCTTGTAGGAATAAAATGATAAATATATATATATATATATATATATATATATATTTTGCATGGGCCATGCAGCCCATGTAAGTTAAATACAAGGGCTGCTGCATACCCATGTGGATTAGGGTCTCTTTTAGGATTTTTGGGTATTTGTGGTTTATAAAAAAAAATGCCAAAGGAAGCAAAGAGAGGAGGTTGAAGAAGAAGAAGCAGGAGGAGGAGGAGGAGGAGCAGCAGCAGCAACAACAACACAACATCATTGGCGCCTGCGCAATCAATTTGATGAAGCCAATCGAATGGTGGTTTCTTATCCAACTGTTTGGATTTTTATTTAGAGCTTTGAAGCTTCTATTTTTATTTCTTGGACAGCCACCTTACTGCAGCAGCAGCAAGTTCGTCGATGCTGCGTGGTCGACTTGATGAAGCCAATTGAACAACTATTCCTTATCCGATCGAATTGAAATTTTATTAGGTTGTTCCTAACTCACTAATTTTTAATTTTCACCTTTTGGATTTTTATTTAGAACTTTGAAACTTCTATTTTTATTTCTTGGACAACCAACTTACCGCAGTAGCAGCAGGTTCGTCGATGCTACGCGGTTGACTTGATGAAGCCAATTGAACAACAGTTCCTTATCTGATCGACCTAAAATATTTCCAGCCGACTCACACAGCAACAGTAGGTTCACTAGCGCCTGTGCAGTCCGCGTGATGTAGATGATCGGATGGCAATTACACGTCTGATGAAGCTCAAATTTTTGCAGGTGTTATGCTAACATGTCTTTTATCAAGATTTCTTTTCTTTATGGTGGTAAGTATTTTATTATTATTGAATTTTATTGTGGTTAACATTGTCGTTGTATTGTTTAAGACATACTACAATTGTTTGCACCTTATTTAATATTATCATTGTTTGCATGTTGTAATTATTTCATGTCTATATTTATGTGCATTATATTTATGGTTTTGATTGGATTGCATGTTTAGTGTTTAATCACTTCCATATAGCTTGGGAATTAATTTTAGGAAGTCCATATTATTGTATATTGGTTTTTAGGGTTTCCATATAATGTGGGTTAATTTGTAAGATTTCCATATCATTGAACGTTGCTTGGTAGAATTCGATTTATTTCCATATTTGTTTTTTAGGGTTTCCATCTTATGACATATCTATTTATTATTATAGGTGTATATTTCATAGTAGATCCCTGATTTGAATGGTTTCCATAACTTCATTCTTTTTCTTTTCATGTGTGTATGCCATGTGATTTACGTGGGGTTTAATTATTTCCATATTGGTATGATTGTATTTATAGGACATTAGATGTGTGTATCGTTATGATGATGATTATTATTACTTTTTATTATTACTATTATAATGTGTGTTAGGTGTTGTTGTTATTATTATTATTATTATTATTATTATTATTATTATTATATGTTGAATTATTATGGTATTATTATGATATTATGTGTGTTATTATCATTAAGGTAGTATGTTATTACTATAATATTGTTATTGAGGTAGTGTAATTATGATCATATTTTATCATTATTAGTATGTGTTATGTAATTATTATAATATAATTATTTATGTAGTATTATTATCATATTATTATGTGTTACTATAATAGTATTGGGTTAAATTATTAATACGATATTATTAGTATAAGTATTACGTTTTTATAATTGTTACTATTATTAATATTACCTTTTATTATTACTAATGTTAAGTGTTCTTAGTATTTTTTTTTTCTTGAGTCTATTGATATTTTGTATTACGTGTTATGATATTAATATTTATTTTATATTATTATTTACTTTCGTGTGTGTATATTATCCCTATGATTTTAATGAAATGGTATGAGCTCTTTGAGCTTCACGTACCCCAGTTCTGAGGGACTATATATTATATACATTTTTGTGTGATTTATTTCTTTAAATGTGTATTTCAAAAATTAACTAAAAGGGAGTAATTTTAAAGATATATTAAATTAAATTTGGGATAATTCTTAATTAATTAGGTACCGTTCGTAAAAATGGGCGTGTGAGGGGTGCTTATACCTTCCCCTCGCGTAATTGAACTACCAATCCTGGCTTTGGTAACGCAGACCAATTCTACCCTTAATTGGGTAGTAATCATGTGTTCTAATCACACTAAAAGGCTAGTGGTGACTCCAATATTCCTATTTCTCTAAAAATCATAATTTTTATTTCGCCACCTCGGGGCACTCACGCTTTGGGATGTCGCGACACATGCTATAACACATGATTCAAAAAAATATTTAACACAAGATATATCACAAGAATCATGGCATGAAATATTTTATAAAGTAGAAGGAGACAAAGATATACCAATACATTTTACTCCTTAATCATTTAGGCACAAAATGTAAGAACCCGAATCGTGATATATGGATTAATTATGTAAAAGAAGGGTAAATTGGTAAATTGAGCAAAGTTCGTAGACAACACCAAGGTTCGTCGACGAAATTCAGAGGCTCATCGACGAGGAGAAGCCGAGAGATTTCGGGAAACTGGGAATCTCAAGGTCGTCGTCGAGGTCACTGTCTCATTGACGAGGTGCCTTCAATGGCTCCTCAAGGAGTGCATTATTTCGTCGATGAGGGCGGCCGAGTCAAGGGTTATAAATATCACCTTCCTTTGCTTAATCACTAAGTTATCTCAAGAATATCCTCTCCCTCCCTCTCTATAACTTGAAGAACTCTCTCTCTCTAGGTTTCTTCATCATTTGTTGCATGATTTGTAAATTCAACGTTACCACATAGATCAGGGCGAGATTCTCTTCGTGAATAGTGGATCGAAATCTTGTTTCGAGCAATTTTGGGTTTCGGCCCAAAATCGAGGTAGGGCTTGGTTTTCTTTTCTAATTCGAAATATGTGTAGTAGTATGAGTTGTAAGCATGTATTGTACTGTGATTTATAGGTTTTGGAGTCTCGGTTTGTAGTTTTGGACACCGTAGAGTTCGTATTTGGAATTCAGGTTAAGGTAAGGGGATTCATTTTATATCAGTTACTTTTTGAAATCGAGATCGGTAAACCTATAGGTTACGATCGTATGTATGTTTTGGTAACTTATTTGGGGAAATCTATCAAGTAAAAATACAGGATTTTCGGGTTATAGTTTTTGGGAAAATTGGGGATTTCGGGGATCATCTCTACTTTGTTAGGAAAATCATTGGGTATGTTTAAATTGTATTATTGAGGTGACCGTAATCCATATTTGTATAAAACTGTATTCTTGAACTAGAAAATGATATGATTTGCCGTAAACCAAATAAGTGTGGAATGTATTGTTGTATGTAATTGTTCCAGGTATTTTGTGAAATCAGCTATGTGGCAGCTAAATATTGTATGCTGAAACAGCTATGTGGCGACTAATTACCATACGCTGCGCTATGTATCAGTTCATTACCATGGGCAAGAGTGTCCGACTGTATATCTAAGGGTTTGAAATATCACCAGTGTGCTCAAGCTGGTCACTGATGTGTGTGAGCTACACCGTATTGGCAACATAATCGTTGTGAGGCTTCGGTCTTCGCAGGGTAGTTGCGTATTTAGTGTGACAACACTGACCGTATGTTTGGGTATCATATGTACTAGAATGGAATTGTGAAAATATAGGAGCTATATGGAAATGTTTTGTATTGTATTATATCGTATGTTGTTATGTTTTATGTAAAATAACACTAGTATTCCACACACTGATATAACTTGCTTTCTTCCTTACTGAGAGGTGTATCACCCCGAATGTATATACAATGTTTTCCAAGTCCTTCGAGTAGCCTTAACTAGCATCCTGGCATCCGGAAGTGGGGGTGTCGTTTAACTACTTTTAGTGACTGATTAGGTACGAGTTTTGTAATCGGGTTATCGTGATGGTTTTTGTAGACACCCGGAGTATGTATTGTAATTATGGGATTGTATATCTTAGAGTTGTATGGGTTTGTATATCCTAGTGTTGTATAAACTCTGGTATGGTATATGTATGGATAGATGAAACATTTTCTGCTGTGCATTTGATGAGTATGGATGCATATGTGCATGTGTTTTAGGCATCCGTATACCCCACGGGGTCAAACCCTCTTCTATTAAGGTATCATGTATGTTTAAATTGATACAGAGATAGGTTAGGTTGCTATATTCACACCTGGGTCCCATCTGCGGGTTCAGGGCGTGACAGCTTGTTATCATAGTTAACCAGGTTGTTAGGTCTTGTAGACTTGGTTAGGTGTATTGATGTGTACATACTAGAGTATAGGATGTAGGAAATGGGTAATGTAGGTTGAGGATTGTGTTGTTGCTAAACGGGGACTCATCGGCGGTGTTCTGTGTCCTTCTTGGAATGACAATTTCAGAAAATCATGGCAAACCATTGATGAATTTGTGTCAGTGTGACGGGGCAGGCCTAGACCCGTGGGATTGGTAGTTAACATGATTAGGTTATTGATTGTGTTAACTGTGTACGATATATGAGTTCTAATCGATTCCTATTGTATTTTCATAATGGAGCCCAAGGATAATAACTTGGAAATCGGTTCCGAGGGAACTGTAAGTGATGAGACTCCTTTTGTGTCTCGAGGTTTGACAAGGCAGGTTATACGAGAGATCGGGCGGAGTATTAGGAGGCACGAGAGCTCTCCTACTGATGCGGGGTGTACCATCGAAAGGTTCACACATATGCACCCTACGACATTTACCCGATTCGATTATAGGAGAGGACTGGATCGAGAATACTGAGAGGATTCTGAAAGTCCTACACTACATGGATAGGCAGAGAGTCCTTTACGCTACTTTCCAATTGTCTGGAGAGGCCGGGCGTTGGTGGGCGACAGTGAGTCTGCTTCAGAAGTAAAGAGCTGATCCATTTGGTATGACGTGGGACCACTTTGAGGTATTCTTTGAGAGATACTTTTCGATTTCTACTCGTAATGCAAAGGCCGATGAGTTCTCGAGCCTGATGCAGGGTACCCTGATAGTGCAGAGTTATGCTACTAGATTCATCGAGCTGTCTCGAATTGTGCCGTACTTGGTCCTAAACGAGTACAAGAAGGCTCGAAGGTTTGAGAGGGGTCTGAGGAAGCACATCCGCTGGCTTGTGGGGATGCTGCAGATCCATGAGTTTTTGGTGTTGGTGGATAAAGCCACCATAGTTAAGACCGACCTTCGGGGAGAGGAGGTGGTACAGGAACAGAGGAAGAGGCCGCTATCTTCTAGTTCTCAGAGTGGTCCTCGATAGGGATAGTGGAAGAAGAAGAAGAACTATAACTCAAGTTATAGGCAAAACACCGAATGGCAAAGTTATCAGGGGGATCCATCCTCCGCACCATGCGTCAAGTGCCGTAAATGGAACGATGGCGAGGCTCGGCCGTTCTGAAGTAACTGCTACAACTGTGGCAAGTCAAGCCACCTTTCGCGGAGTTGTCAGGAACTGAGGAGAGATACGCCTACACAGAGCCAGAACCGTGGGAGTAATCAGATGCCTTGGGGGAACTACCAGGCAACCACGGCTCCGGCAAGGGTATATTCACTTACTCTAGCAGATGCTGAACACGCTGGGAACGTGGTGACAGGTACCATGTTATTGCTTTTGAATAGAGTTGTCATTTTATTTGATTCGAGAGCAACCCATTCGTTTATATCTACTAGTTTTGTGAAGTTATATGGGGTTGAAACCCAAGTGACAGATGAGAGGTTGTCTGTGGCTATGCCGACAGGGAGTGTAATGATCTGTAGTAAGATGTTAGGAAGCTACCCAGTGGTAATTCAAAGAAGACTGCTACTAGGGAATCTTGTAGTATACGACATGTTTGGTTTTGACGTCATACTGGGGATGGATTGGCTATTCTCCAATTTTTCGTTGATTGATTGTCGCGGGAAGGTAGTAATTTTTAGACCTCTTGGGGAACAAGAGAATGAGTTAGTAGGATCATGTGTGTGTTCGACGCCATAGGTTATATCAGTAGTACAGGCGAGGAGGTTACTCTTGGATGGTTGTCAGGGGTACCTAACTTACATGAAGGAACCACCACGGGAAGAGCTAAGACTCGAGGATATTCGAGTGGTCAACGAGTTTCTAGATGTGTTTCCTAAAGATTTACTCGGTTTACCTACAGATCGTGAGGTGGAGTTTATGATAGAGTTGCTGCCTGGTAAGGTACCGATCTCTAAAGCTCTATACTGGATGGCTCCAACAGAACTTCGAGAGTTGAAGAAGCAGTTGCAGGATCTAATGGACCAGGGTTTTATTCGACCGAGTGTGTTGCCCTGGGGAGCTCCAGTTTTATTTGCGAAGAAGAAGGACGGGTCGATGCGTATATGTATTAATTACCATGAGATTAACAAGGCAACTGTGAAGAATCGTTACCCGTTGCCTCATATTGATGATCTCTTTGACCAGTTGCAGGGAACACAGGTCTTTTCTAAGATCGACCTATGGTCAGGGTATCATCAGGTGAGGGTCATATATGAGGATGTTGAGAAGACTGCTTTCCAAACCAGATATGGCCAGTATGAGTTCTTAGTCATGCCTTTTGGGTTGATGAATGCTCCAACTGTATTTATGGACCTGATGAACAGGGTTTTTCATGAGTACCTGGATTGGTTCGTAGTGGTGTTCATTAAGGATATTCTGGTATACTCGAGGATTTCGGAAGAGCATGAGAACCATCTGAGGTTAGTATTACAGATTTTGCGGGAGAAGAAGTTTATGCTAAACTGAAGAAGTGTGAATTTTTGTTGAGTCAGATTGCATTCTTAGGCCATGTCGTATCTAGAGATGGTATATTAGTTGATCCTAGCAAGATAGAAGTTGTGGTTGACTGGGTAAGGCTGAAGAATGTGCAGGAGGTTCAGAGTTTTCTAAGACTGGCAGGTTACTATCGTCGGTTCGTAGAGGGTTTCTCTAAATTGTCTGGACCTCTAACACAATTGACCAAGAAAGGGGTGAAATTTGACTCGACTAGTGATTGCGAGCAGTTTTTTTAGGAGTTGAAGCACCGTCTGGTTACTGCTCCAGTATTGACCATTCCTTCGACGGATGGCGGTTTTGTGATCTACAGTGACGTGTCCCTGAAGGGTTTGGGTTGTGTGCTTATGCAATAGGGTGAGGTAGTAGCTTATGCTTCTTAGTAACTTAAGGAGTATGAGAAGAATTATCCTACGCACGATCTAGAGTTAGCTATTGTTGTTTATGCTCTGAAGATCTAGCGACACTATTTATACGGTGTTCAGTGTGAGATTTTCACTGACCACAAGAGTCTCGAGTACTTTTTCATGCAAAAGGAATTGAATATGAGGCAAAGGCGGTGGCTAGAGTTGATCAAGGACTATAATTGCACGATCAGTTATCACTCGGAGAAGGCTAATGTGGTAGCAGATGCGTTGAGTCAGAAGTCAGAGCATGCAGCAGTATTGGCAGTTGTAGCTCAACATCATATCAGACAGGATCTAGAAAGCCTTGGCATAGAGTTGGTATCTGGTGATCATCGGGCTTTCATTGCCAGCTTGGTGATCCAGTCAACTTTGTTTGAGCATATTAAAGCCGCGTAGGCTAATGATGCAGAGTTAGATGAGATTTTGAAGAAAGTGCAACAGGGATCGGCTACGGATTTTAACATCTCTAAGAGAGGTGTTTTGAGGTTTGGGACCAGGCTGTATGTTCCAAACGACGTCGAGATCAGAAGGACGATTCTAGAGGAAACGCATTGTTCTTTGTATACAGTACATTCGGGTAGTACGAAAATGTATTGGGATTTGCGCGAGTCCTTCTAGTGGTCTGGTATGAAGAGGCAGCTTGCTCAGCTCATGGAGCAGTGTCTGACGTGTCAGTAGGTGAAAACTGAACATCAGAGGCCAGCAGGACCATTACAGCCTTTACCTATTCCGGTGTGGAAATTGGAGCATATTTCCATGGACTTTGTGACCAGATTGGTGCCAGCACTTCATGGGTAGAATGCTATCTGGGTGATTATGGATAGGTTGATGAAATTTGCTCATTTTTTTTCGATGAAGGTTAGCTATCCTTTGAGAAGGATAATAGATATGTATGTGCATGAGATTGTGAGAATGCACAGAGTACCAATGTCCATTGTATCAGATCGAGATCTAAGGTTTACTTCTCGATTCTGGAAGAGCTTGCAAGAAGCACTAAGGACGAAGCTTACCTTTAGTACAGCGTTCCACCCCCAGACTGATGGACAGTCGGAGAGGACGATACAGATCTTGGAGTATATGTTACGGGCTTGTGTATTAGACTTCGGTGGTAGTTGGATCTAGTTTCTGCCACTAGTGGAGTTTGCCTATAACAATAGCTTCCAAGTTAGTATCGGAATGGCATTGTTTGAGGCTTTGTATGGTCGGAGGTGTCGATCTCCTTTTTATTGGGATGAGGTCGGTGAACGTCAGTTGTTAGGACTTGAACTCGTGCAGTAGGTGTCTGAGAAGGTGGATCTGATCTGGGATAGGATTAAATCGGCTTAGAATCGACAAAAGAGTTATGCGAATGTTCGCCACCGTGAGTTAAAGTTCGAAGTGGGGAGTAAGATATTTATGAGAGTTGCTCAGATGAAAGGAGTGATGAGATTCGAGTAGAAGGGCAAGCTGAGCCCGAGGTATATCGGACCATTTGAGATTCTATAACGAGTGGGTCTGGTGGCTTACCGGATTGCACTACCTCCTGCGCTATCGAGGATCCATGATGTATTTCATGTATCCATGTTGAGGAGGTACGTGTTGGATCCGTCGCATGTTATTAGTTACGAGTCCTTGGAATTTGGGGATGCTTTGGCGTATGAGGAGGTACCTGTTCAGGTTCTGGACTGTAAAGTTCAAAAGCTATGTACCAAGGAAATACCTCTAGTAAAGGTATTGTGGCAGAATCTCATGGTTAAGGAAGCTTCTTGGGAGTTAGAAACGAAAATACGCCAAAAGTATCCACAATTGTTTTGAGTAGTAATTAGATAGCACGATCGGTATGGGTATGTATGTATGTATGTAGTACTCTGTTATTGTAGTAGAATTGGGTGGTTAGTCTCTAGGAGAAACCTATATCATTGTGAGCTCCTGAGACCATGTATGTATGTAACCACAGTATTCCTCCGCCATAAGTGAGGGAATGTATGTATGTATGTATTGTAATGGGGTTGCGTATAAATGACCTCCAGTTCTTCTTAGAGTATGTATGTATTCGGTAGTATAATTGAGTTTGTAATGAGAGATTGCAAATTTTGAGGACGAAATTTTTGTAAGGAGGGGAGGTTATAAGAACTCGAATCGTGATATAAGGATTAATTATGTAAAAAAAAAAGGGTAAATTGGTAAATTGAGTAGAGTTCGTCGATGAGGCCAGGGTTCGTCAACGAAATCCCTTCTGTTCTTATTGACGAAATTCAGAGGCTCATCGATGAGGAGAAGCTGAGAGATTTTGGGAAACCGGGAATCTCAGGCTCATCGATGAGATCACCATCTCATCGACGAGGTGCCTTTAGTGGCTCATCAACGAGTGCACCATTTCGTCGACGAGGGCGGTCGAGTCAAGAGCTATAAATATCACTTTCCTTTGCTTAATCACTAAGTTATCTCAAGAATATCCTCTCCCTCTCTCTCTAGAACTTGAAGAACTCTCTCTCTCTAGGTTTCTTCACCGTTTGTCGCCAAATTCCTAAATCCGACGTTACCGCACAGATTAGAGCGAGATTCTCTTCGTGAATAGTGGATTGAAATCTCATTTCGAGCAGTTTCGAGTTTCAAGCCAAAATCGAGGTAATGCTCGGTTTTCGTTTCTGATTTGAAATATGTGTAGTAGTATGAGTTGTAAGCATGTATTGTATTGTGGTTTATAGGTTTTAGAGTCTCGCTTCATAGTTTTGGGGACCGTAGAGTTTATAGTTGGAATTCGGGTTAAGGAAAGGGCATTCATTTTATATCAGTTACTTTTTGAAATCAGGATTGGTAAACTTGTAGGTTACGATTATATGTATGTTTTGATAACTTATTTGGGAAAATCTATCAGGTGAAAATACGGGATTTTTGGGTTACAATTCTTGGGAAAATTGGGGATTTCGAGGATCATCTCTACTTTGTTTTGAAAATCGTTGGGTATGTTTAAATTGCATTATTAAGATGACCGTAATCTGTATTTGTATAAAACTGTATTCTTGAACTGGAAAATGATATGATTTGTCGTAAGCCAAATAAGTGTGGAATGTATGTTTGTATGTAATTGTTCAAGGTATTTTGTGAAATCAGCTATGTGGCAGCTAATTACCGTACGCTGCACCATGTATCGGTTCATTACCGTGGGCGAGAGTGTTCGACTCTATATCTGAGGGTGTGAAGTATCATTAGTGTCTTCTAGCTGGTCACCAATGGGTGTGAGCTACACTGTATTGGCAACGTAATCGCTGTGAGGCTTCGGTCTTCGCAGGGTAGTTGCATATTTAGTGTGATGACACTGACCATATGTTTGGGTATCATATGTACTGGAATGGAATTGTGAAAATACTGGAACTGTATGGAAATGTTTTGTACTATATTGTATCGTATGGTGTTATGTTTTATGTAAAATAACACTGGTATGCCACACACTGATATGACCTACTTTCTTCCTTACTGAGAGGTGTCTCACCCCGAATGTATATACAATGTTTTCCAGGTCCTTCAGGCAGTTGAAACTAGCATCTTAGCATTCGAAAGCGGGGGTTGTCATTTAGCTACTTTTAGTGCCTTATTAGGTACAAGTTTTGTAACCGGATTGTTGTGATGGTTTTTGTAGACAAGCAAAGTATGTATTGTAATTATGGGATTGTATATCTTAGAGTTGTATGGGTTTGTATATCCTAGTGTTGTATAGACTCTGGTATGGTATATGTATGGATAGATGAAATATTTTCCACTGCGTGTTTGATGAGTATGGATGTATATGTGCATGTGTTTTGGGCGTCCGTATACCCCACGAGGTCGGACCCTCTTTTAGTAAGGTATCATGTATGTTTAAATTGATGTAGAGACAGGTTAGGTTACTATATTCACACCTAGGTCCCATCTGCGGGTTTGGGGCATGACACAAAATCCTTAGAGTGGTGTGCTCCTCTCTCTTTCGGTTACTTATACCTCTTAATGTTCCCAAATGTCCCTAGCACTAGTGTAAAACATAAACTGTGCAAAAATATTAGTAGCTAAGGCACAATATAAATGTGCATGGCACTCAAATGATATGCATAGGAAGCAATGTCATGCACTTTCAAATTTGAGAAACACTGCATTTTGAAATCATTTTTCCCTGGGATATGATCTCCTTTTCCAAACACTTTCCAAAATCTCTAATCGATTGATTTTACAAAGATCATTTTCAAATTTTGAATGGTAAAATCTATATAATGAAAACAGTGGAGGATTTGCAAAGGGTTTACCCTCAAAACATGGATACACAAAAAATGAGCCATTGCGTTCTTTAGCATAAGCGGTTAAGCTTTTTGCGATGAGGCTCTGATACCAATTGTTGGAATTGGTGTGATCCTAAGAAGGGGGAGGGGGTGAATTGGGTTTTAAAAACTTTTTAGCAAAATTATACTTTTACTCAAATTCCCCCCATATCATATCCCATTTTCATAATGCAAACGTGTATGTAAAATAATTAAACTATGAGTGCATGCATACACGTGTGCAGTATTTCTTATTTAATTTAAATGTGTGCATGCAAATAATTGTAACAATGAATAAACAAGCATACACATAGAAATTTAAGCGCAGAAATTTAAAGGAGATAGAGAGAGAGTGACACATAGATTTGTTATCGAGGTTCAGCCAAACCAGCCTATGTCCCCGCCTTGGGCATACCCCCCAAGGATTACACTATCCCTGCTCACTTAAATGAGCAGAGCAGAAGTCGTCACAACCTCTCCTTACGGGGCAAGGTAAACCCCAATTCAATTACGAAGCTGAGCCCAATTGATCTCCCTTACAGGGCGAAGACTACCCAGTTCAATTTACCAAGCTGAATCGAACCGGTCTCCCTTACGGGGTGGAGGCTCCCCAGTTCAATTTCGGGCTAAACCCAACCGTTACATAAAACATTTTTCATACAAAATAATGCTTCTAAAAATACAAGTAGAGATGTACACATTTAATCTCAATAAAATGCACTCTCATATGATATGCATTATGCTCAGTAAAGTAAGGGTGCTTATCAAATAATTAATGCACAAATAAAAGCATATGAAAATTTCCAAATAATTATTATGTTCTCCAACAAATATTTTTTCTCATAAAAATGTTTGGAGAATTTGGACTTTAAACTCACGAAAAATATTTGTACAATAAAGGATTTCTTCAAAAAATATTTATCAAGAAAAGTAACCGAAAGAAATCTTAAAACTTCTCTAAAAAATGATTTTCAAGATAAAACCTAAGTGAGAGTAAGTGCATGTCAATATAAAAATAAATGCCCAAAAATAAATGTACTCTCTTCAAAAGAATTTTTGAAATAAAAGAATGGAAGAGAGTTAGATAGATTTGTTTAAAGATTTTTCCCCAAAAGAGTAATTTTAGTAATAAAAATTTGTTTGGGGGAAATTTGATTAAGAAAGGATTAGAGAGAAATTTGGACTTAATCAAAGTTACTAATCTAAGGTTATGAGGTGGTATTTATAGATTTTCTGAAAAATATGACCATTAGGGACACGTTCGTTATTTTTCAAATTGTTTAATTAAAAATTAGTAATGTTTAAACCCTTAAACAATTCGGAACCCAATAAATTCGGTCAACCTAAAATTGGGTCGGTTGACCGAGCATTGAAGTTCGGTCAACCGTAGTAATTTGAATTAGAACTTCGGTCGACCGTGGAAGGTGGTACGAGGTTCAGTCGACTGTGGGCATTCAATTCAAATCTTGGTCGGTTAACTGAGTCATGATCAACAAATTGATCATGGGCTGCTAGAGAGAATGGCCGATCGAGGTGTTTAAGACACACATGATTCGGTCAACCAAAGCTTGGTCAAACAATTGACTCCGTGGGCAAACAGTGGTTTGGTCGACCGTGGTAATATAAAACACAGGTGGCCAGTTGATCGAGGACAATTAAACTTATAATTTTAACCTTAATTTTGATCCAAAAATGCAACGTCGGTCGACCGAACTAAAGCTATTCCAAAACCTTTGTTTGATTTTAGTTTTTATGAAAAGGGTTTTTGGTTAAACTGTAGGTGTCCTAAGGTCATTTGATTCCCTATGGTCAATCTATGATCCTGTATAAGCATATAACCTTATCATGTAGATGCATTCATTATTAGAGATCAAATTATAAAAATAAATGCTTATACAATTAAAAACAAATGTCTTCATGTTCCGTTTTCTATTCAAGAATCTGTAAAAAGTGCCTAAGTGTATGCTCTTCTCGTCCCTCCTAGATTCCATTTTCAGTCCACTTATGTGTGTGTTGAATTATAACATGTTCACTCACTAAATACACACATAAGGAACTTGTGCTTTGTTAACATCAAAACAGGGATTTGACTCAGAATGCCAACACTCTAGTTGGCTGTTCAGAAAAAAAAAAAAAAGATTTGTTGAAAATGCTTAATAACACCTTCATGAATCTCCTCATGGGACACTAAAATTGTACCATCCTCCAAGACTATAGAGTCAATCATCAAATAATTTCGTTTTTTATTAATAATTGCATGAAAGAACTTGGAATTTTGATCACAATCCACCAACCAAAGCTTCTTCGCAATATGAGAAACCCGAGTTTCCACCTTTTTTTCCCAATACTTCAATTCACATTTTGTAACCACGAACTCTATCTCCACCTCCTGATCATATCCCCTTTGTAACTGCTCCTCCAAGTCTATTATTTTGAGTTAAAGTTTGATCCCAAAGGGGGGGGTGATTTGGGTATTTAAAAATTTATACAAAGTCTTAATCAATTTTTACTATATATGATTTCCACAAGTGATCCAACTTCTCAATAACAACAGTATTTTCAGCAGATAAATCTATCAATATAAATATGCTTTGAATATAAACAATTTTTTTACTATGATTCCAATAAGTAATCAAACAACACAATGAATATAATCTTTGCAGCATTCATAGCAGATAAATACAAATATAAATATGCTTAAAAATAAGAGAGTTAAACAAGAGAGAGTGACACCGTTTTTATAAGGTTCGGCGATTCATGCCTACGTCCTTACCTCAAGCAAACTGATTAAGGATTCCACTATTCCCTCCTTCAATCGGTGGAGAAACCTCTCTTCTTTAGTAGGTAGAGAAGCCTCTCAAGTGAAAATACCCTTTCACTTGTCAACGATTCAATCCCAGAATAGTCAAGATACAAGAAGTAATCAAAAGTAGAGTTTTACACGAATAACCCTTTGAATAGAGTAGATACGTACACAAATTAAAGCTCTCATACACTCTTAGAAGAAGATTGAAACGAAGCTTAAAGAGTTAGCTATGGTTTTTCTGGTTTTGAAAAGCAGTAAACTTAAAAGAATGAACTCAGAAAAATTTTAGCAGCAAGCGACACCAATCTCAATTAATATTGTATGTTAAACATATTTAGGGTTAGGTATTTATTTATAGGAATGAATTCTAGCCATTGGCATGTTCAATCACTTGATAAATTAGAATCTTAGAGATTTTATTGCCATTGCAATACATATTGCAAATGCTTCGATTGATTGAACTGAGTGTTTGGTCGCCCAAACCAATTAAATTAGGAATTTTCAAAGTGGTAGTACCCACTTAGTCAACTAAAATCTAAGGTTCAATCGCCTGAACCAACTAAGTCTAGAAATTTAAATTAGCAGTGTCCATTAGGTTGATTGAACGCTAAGGTTCGATCGCCCTAACCAATTGCTTCTAGAAATTAAAAATGGCAGTAGCCATTCAGTCAACTGAACCCTGAGGTTTGGTCACTCGAACTTCCTAGAACCAGACCAGTGTTCATATAGTGTGCATTCGGTCAAACCTGAACATCCTGAAATACAAATTTCTTTATATTTTTTATTTCAAAAATGATTTAAGCCTTTTGAAATAACTTTTGAACTTGTAAAAGTATTTTCCAAGAATTTTAAAGTAACTAGGGTCCGACTAAGTCACCTAAGAGCTTCATCACAATGATCAAGTGAGGTGTACTTACATGAATCCTAATTTCAATATACATAATAAAAATTCTCTTGATTCTTCAAGCTTGGACTTCATAAGTTTCATGATCATAGAAAAATGTCATCCTTTTGTATGCTTCATGGCTTTCCATTTTGCATCATTTATTACGCTTTAATACTTTAATACTTGTATACACGCTTCATAGCACAACTAGATGTCTTGGTTTGTCATTATTAAAACGGGATTAAACCTTGTAGACCAACAATTATTCGATTCTTTAATTCCTTTATAGTACGGTCCACCTAGCCAAAGACCTCTACATTCCACTTCTTTAATGCAACTTTAGCCTTTTTGAACTTAGCAACCAACTTATATATGCCTGAAACATGAACTGGTTCCATCCAAACCTAATGCATAAAATTAAGAAAGGAAATTTTCAAGGGAATTCCACATATTTTGATACTTGAAAGGAGGTGGCCTATATCTAGTCAAAAGATTTGAGAAATGTATTAGCATAGGTTAGTGATTCGACGTTTTCCTCGTCAAGTATTCTAGCCTAGTAGTTTGAAGCAGATTAATGAACGACACAATCATAAGAGCCCAATCAAACTTCCCCCATTTCCTAGTTGGACCATCATGCCCATTAAACCAAGATACACCCACCGTGGAACTTTAAATCAACAACACCACAAGTGTTCAAATAACTATTAAACTCCTTCATAGCAGCCAAAGGTCTAGGCTGCCCCCCAATTCATTCCCCGTCCTCCTGTATAATGTTAAAGTCCCCCGGAATAAGCCAAGGATTTAACCCTACTTGTAAAGCTTCCAAAAAAGTCCAAAGACCCCTACATTGATTTAAAAAAAAAAAAAAAGCAATTTGCATATACAAAGGTGACAATCACTTCTATCTCATTTAAGACCACCCATCCTGGGATTATTTGATCCAACATACTCACTACTTCAAAATCATAATGCTCATTCCACATTACCCTCACCTTACCTACCATTGCTTCATTCAAACAATAGTTTGGAAAATCTAAAAATTGTGTGAAATGAAGCACGAAGTCCTTTTGCATGAACGGTTCGAAAATGGCCAACATAGATATCGAATATTTCCTAACCAAATTCCTCAACTGTTTCTTTGATGTGCCTATACCATGCATGTTCCACACCATAATTTTTCTCCTAAAAATTAAGTCTTGCATGATGGGTAATAACCCACTAGGACTACCTCACTCCATTACTAGAAGCTTTTAACAATGGAAGTTTGGGCTGAGATAAATTACCTTCCGAATCATAGCCTTTATCAGAAGTCAAACCATGTAATATGCTCTCATTCTCTTGCGCCAAATGAAATTGTTCTAGATCCAACCCCATATTGGCACCCATTAACTAGTTTTCCTGTTCCAAAATTTCATACACTAGGTTTAACTGATTACTCATGTTATCTCAGGTTGGAATCCACTTCTTGTCACACCACCAAGCAGCCTCCTCTTGACGTGGTAGAACATTAGAGATAGTATCCCGTACGTCAAAAGTAGGTTAAAAAATCTCCCCTTCCTTTATCACTGTGTTCTTTCCAAGTGATCCAGATTCAACTCTTCCGTTCTACTGGTACACAACACAATCTTCAACCACCTTTGGAACTTATTTTCCTCCCTTATTACCTTCATCCACAACCAAGGCATTACACTCTCTTTGCACTTCAAGTTGTACCATCTCGCCCATCTCAATTGCCTAAGAATTATTTCCAGACCCACCCGCTTGCAGTCCCTCATCAATGAGGACCGAGTGAGGACTACCTGTGACGCACCGATTTTGGTACAAATTTTTTTTCAATAATAAATAAATAATAATAAATACATATTCACGAGTCATCAACAACATTCACAAATCGGCCACGTCAACAATGCTACTACCATCCATACGACCTGACCCACATTGGGTACCGGATAAAAAGTCATTTTATTTATATAACCTAACAGCAGAAGGCGGTATAGACATAACAGTTAGAATTCAATACTCAGAGTATCAACATACATATATATATACATCACCATCACAAACTCAAAAACAACTCAACTTTAGGGGAACTACACCTCTCCTAGTCCAAAAACTCACCCTGTGTGTCAGGGTCTCAGCTTCTTATGGTCACGGAGCTCTATCACCTGACCTATTCCTGTTCTCTGAAAAATTTAGATAATTTGGGTGAGACATATCTCAGTAAGAAGGAATAAATTATTTACAGTGCGTGGCCATATAAGTTCAGTTATAATACACTTTACTTTTCAAATCAACATTTCATTTGAGCAAAATACAATGATAAATATATTCTCATAATCATATAGATATACAACACAAGCTTTTATAAGCTTTAAAACCATTTCTCAAATTCAATTATTTTCAACACATATTAACCTGCGAAGTTCTTGAGAATAGGAAAGATTACCTGCCCATACAGGTAGCTTCCCTCTGCCCTAACATATTATGCAGCCAGGTATGGTTACATCTGATACCTATCAAGGCACTCACCTTACTCAGTAAGCCCTCAGGAGAAGAGTTTCACTTCACCTCAATTATTTATATTATTAACTCACACAGTTCCATTTCTCAATTTCATCATTCTCTATTTTTCAATTTTCATTATTTCTCTAATTTCTCATTTTAGCCCATTTTATCATTCTTTCACTTTCCATTTCTATTTTACTAACTCATGAGTATCCTTGGTATTTAGTACCAACATCGCATCTGTAATTCATGGCTACCCAGAGGATTTTTCTTTTCACATCATGCTTCCCCCATGGTCAAGGTTGCATGTGCGGCCCGAAGGCTGGATCTAACCACGGTTGGCCAACCCCGTTAAATCAAAATATCATCATATATCACGTATATAGTACGACTGGCTGACCTATAGCCCTAATCCGGACTCAGGGGGTACAACAACTCTACAAAATAGCACAGTCGACTGTCACGCCACACTCTCCAAGAGTCCGTGTGGTTGCATTACACTACTAGCAACGGTACCGTACTCAATATCACAACCCATCATTAGAGTTTGCATAACCATCCATTGGGGTTCACTACCACATACCTGTAATCATTATGCGATATTGGCATTCCATCAATCATATTTTAGTATATACGTTTCAGAATTCACATTCTCATTTCACGTTTCAATATTTCCATATCATTATACATCATTAATCACATACCAGTATATCTCATTTCATCTCAATATAAATGTTCTCATCATTTTCTATGCACATTTCATCATCTCATAATAGTACATATCATATTTCACGTATTTCAACATTTCTCAAAATACCCATATCAGTAATTTGCAAAATCTCATTTTTCATGCAAATTATTTTCTACTCACATATAAATACCATATTTCATTATTTTTCACTAATCACATCAATAATTCTCATTTCAATATACGTCATATACCACACAGTTTCTATCTAATATTCATAATATATTAATTTAACACTCCAAAATATCACAATTCAATATTACTCAAATACCATACAATTTATCTAATATTGATATCATAATAATTTTTAGACAAAATACCACATGCTCATTTTCACATATTAATTTAAATAATAATTTTAAAAGTACTGCTATAATTTATTCAACTTATCTGACTTACTGAGAGTCTCATTAGGACCCAAATCCTACGCTCTTGGCGCCCGAAACTCAAATCCCGTAATTCGTATTTTTCGTATATTAATTAACTCATTTCCCCAAAATAATATCCATATAATTTTCCCTAGGTTCCATATACCCCAAATTAATATTTAAACTATTATTTAACACCCTCACTTAATTTTCTGAATTATGTCTGCGGGTCCCGAAATTACACTCGCGGCTCTCACTGAGACCCTAAATTTCAAAAATCCTATTTTAACTTCAGATGCTCAATATTCTAGCATTTCTAAATTAATAATAATTAAATGATAATAACTCCCTTATCCCAAATTTGAGGTTATGCCTACGACGACCTCATGAGAAATCCACTCTGCTAGACTTGTAGAGAATTAACCCTAAATTCTTGTGGTGGTATTCGATCATCGATTGGGCCTATAATTTACAAGAAATTGAGGTAAAATGGGAGATTTGGCTTACCCCAAGAGATACACCTTCGCCGCTCCTACCACCAATGTAAAAACCTCAAAAAGAGATATAAAAGATTAATAGAATAATTCCAAAAAAAATAAAAATAATAAAATTAAAATTTTTTAAAATATATATTAATTAATTAATTAATTAAACGAATTTAAAAAGAAAAAGAAAAAAAATTAATTAATTAAAATTAATTTTTTTATTAAAAAAAATATTATTAATATTAATTAAATATTATTATTATTATTATTATTATTATTATTATTATCCTCCTGAAGCTTCAACAAGCTTCAGGAGATTCAAGTATTATTATTATTATTATTATTATTCTTCTTCTTCTTCTTCTTCTTCTTCTTCTTCTTCTTCTTCTTCTTTTCTTTTCTTTTCTCTGTAATTCTCTGCATCTCTCTCCATCTCCTCATGTTCTCTCTCCCTCTCTCCTCGATTTCATGACGGATTTTCACCCGATCGAAAATCCAAAAATACCACTGGACTCCATTCGCCGCTGCCGTCATTTCTACCGGAACGGATCGGTGGTAGCAGCGGCGTAAGCGTATTCTCTGGGGTAAACCATTTCTCCATTTTTCTTTAATTTCTTGCAAAATATAAGCCCAATTGACGAACGGACACCACCACGAGAATCTAGGGATGATTCTCTACAAGTCTAATGGGACGGAATTCTCGTGGGGGAGTCGGGCTAAAACTCCAAATTTCGGGTGCAACGATTATTAAGGGGCTTATTTCTAAATTAATGCTAATTAATTAAAAATAAGCCCCTTAATAATCGTCGCACCCCAAATTTGGAGTTTTAACCCGATACCCCCACGAGAATTCCGTCCCTCTAGACTTGTAGAGAATCATCCCTAAATTCTTGTGGTGGTGTCCATTCGTCAATTGGGCTTATATTTTGCAAGAAATTAAAGAAAAGGGAGGAAATGGCTTACCCCAGGGAATACGCTTAAGCCGCTCCTACCACCGATCCGCTCTAGTAGAAATGACGGCAGTGGCGAATGGAGTCCAGTGGTATTTTTGGATTTTCGATCGAACGAAAATCCGTCACGAAATTGAGGAGAGAGGGAGAGAGAACGTGAGGAGAGAGAGAGAGATGCAGAGAGTAATAAAGAAAAGAAAAGAAAAGAAGAAGAAGAAGAAGAATAATAATAATAATAATAATAATAATAATACTTGAATCTCCTGAAGCTTGTTGAAGCTTCAGGAGGATAAATATAATAATAATAATATTTAATTAATATTAATAATATTTTTTTTAATAAAAAAAATTAATTTTAATTAATTAATTTTTTTTCTTTTTCTTTTTAAATTCGTTTAATTAATTAATATATATATTTAAAAAAATTTTAATTTTATTATTTTTATTTTTTTTGGAATCATTCTATTAATCTTTTATATCTCTTTTTGGGGTTTTTACATTCTCCTCTCCTTATAAAAATTTCGTACTCAAAATTTGTCATTCCCCTGTTTCCCTTCCTTAGTGAAAACACTTTCAATTTTTATTGATTACCCTCACTTATGGCGGAGGAATACCGTGGTTACAACGACGATTTTGGGAGATTATAACTATTCAAAATTCTCCCAAAACCATTCACTTTTCAAAACTAAAAACTCTATTTATCTTACGTTACACTATACAAATAAAAACTACAATACTATTCCATTCACATAACTGGCTCAGCTCTAACTCCACTGAATAAGTGTGGATATCTCTGGCGCATCTGATCCTCTAGTTCCCAGGAAGCCTCCTCAACAGCATGGTTACGCTACAGAACTTTTACCAGTGGAATCTTCTTCATGCGTAGCTCCTGTTCCTTTCAGTCAAGAATCTACATTGGCACTTCCTCATAAGCTAAAGTATCACCCAACTCCAGTGCCTCATATCTAATCACATGGGAGGGGTCTGGGACGTATTTCCTTAGCATAGAAATGTGGAATATGTCATGGATCCTAGATAGGACCGGTGGTATTGCCAAACGATAGGCAACTGGACCCACTCTCTCAAGAATCTCGAATGGTCCAATATACCTAGGGCTCAGCTTACCCTTCCTCCCGAACCTCATAACACCTTTCAACGGTGCCACCTTCAGGAATACGTGATCTCCTGTGTCAAACTCCAATTCTCGCCGACGAGTATCAGTATAACTCTTCTGCCGGCTCTACGCTGTCCTGATCCTATCTCTGATGAGTCTGACTTTATCCTGAGTCTGCTGTATCAGCTCTGGCCCCAATACCTGTCTCTCACCAACCTCATCCCAGTACAATGGGGATCGGCACCTCCAGCCATACAGTGCCTCATATGGTGCCATCCCCATGCTGGCCTGGTAGCTGTTGTTATATGCAGACTCAACCAGTGGCAAATACTATATCCAACGACCTCCAAAGTCCAGCACACATGCTCGCAGCATATCCTCCAGAATCTGTATCGTCCTCTCTATCTGTCCATCTGTCTGAGGATGAAAAGCTGTGCTGAACGACAACTGAGAACCCATGGCCTCTTGCAGACTCTTCCAAAAACGAGATGTGAACAGTGGGTCTCTATCTGAAACTATGGACACTGGGACGCCGTGGAGTCTAACTATCTCTCGGATGTATAACTCAGCCAATCTGTCCATGGAGGAGCTAACTCTAATCGGCAAAAAGTGGGCAGTCTTCGTCAATCGATCCACCACTACCCAAATAGCGTCCTGTCTATGCAATGCTGGCGGTAATCCTGAGACGAAATCCATCGCTATATGCTCCCACTTCCACTCGGGAATATGGAGTGGCTGCAACGATCCCGCCGGTCTTTGATGCTCAGCCTTCACTTGCTGGCACGTCAAACACCGACCCACAAATTGAGCTATCTCCCTCTTCATGTTGCTCCACCAAAAGGACTCTCGGAGATCCCTGTACATTTTAGTGCTACCTGGATGTACAGTATATAAGGACCGATGCGCTTCCTTCAGAATGACTTTCTTGATCTCAGGATCGTCAGGAACACATAACCTGGTATGGAACCTCAGGGCTCCATCATCTGAAATGCTGAACTCTGGTTCTTGACCATCCTGTACCTTTCCCACTAGCTCTACTAGTTCTGTATCATTTTTCTGAGCTGCTTTAATCCTCTCCTGTAGAGTCGGCTGCAAAACCAAGTCAGCAATGAATGCCTGGTGATCGCCCTCTACCAGCTCCACACCGAGCCTCACCAGATCCATCTGAATTGGATGCTGAATCTCCACTACGGATACAGATGAATCCACTGATTTTCGACTCAAAGCATCAGCAACCACATTAGCCTTTCCTGGGTGGTAGCTGATAGTGCAGTCGTAATCCTTTATTAGCTCCAGCCATCTCCTCTGCCTCATATTCAATTCCTTCTGCGTGAAGAAATACTTTAAACTCTTATGGTAAGTAAATATCTCACACCTACCCCCATATAGATAGTGCCTCCAAATCTTCAGCGCGTAAACAACCGCCGCCAACTCCAGATCATGGGTAAGGTAGTTCTTCTCATATTCTTTCAACTGTCATGAGGCATAGGCTATCACTCTCCCCCGCTGCATCAACACGCATCCGAGCCCTTTATGGGACGCATCACTGTAAATTATGAACCCCTCTTCTCCTAAAGGAATCGTCAACACAGGCGCAGTGATGAGTCACTGCTTCAACTCCTGGAAGCTCTATTCACATTCATCAGACCACTCAAACTTCGCTCCCTTCCTGGTCAATCAGGTAAGTGGGCCTGATAATCTAGAGAAGCCCTCAACAAACATGCGGTAGTACCCAGCCAATCCTAGGAAACTCTTGATCTCATGCACGTTCTTTGGTTGTACCCAATCAACTACCGCCTCAATTTTACTCGGATCAACAGAAATACCACCCTTGGATATAATGTGTCCAAGGAAGGTAACCTGTTCCAGCCAAAACTCACACTTCTTGAGCTTCGCATATAGCTTCTTCTCTCGCAATACCTGCAACACTATACTCAGATGCTCCTCATGCTCCTCTGGACTCTTCGAATACACCAGTATATCATCAATAAATACTACCACAAACCGATCCAAGTACTGGTGAAAAACCCTGTTCATAAGATCCATAAATACCGTAGAGCATTCGTCAACCCAAACGGCATAACTAGAAATTCATAGTGACCATACCGTGTTCTAAATGCCGTCTTTAGAACATCTTCCGCCCTGACTTTCACCTGATGGTACCCGGAGCGTAAATCTATTTTTGAAAAGATCTGTGTCCCCTGTAACTGGTTAAACAAATCATCAATACGCGGGAGCGGGTATTAATTCTTGATAGTTACTTTATTGATTTCTCGATAGTCGATGCATAATCTCATCGAGCCATCCTTCTTCCTCACAAACAAAACTGGTGCTCCCCAGGGTGACACATTGGGTCGAATGAACCCCTTATCTAATAGCTCCTGCAACTGCTCTTTCAATTCTTTCAGCTCTGCTGGTGCCATTCTATACGGCGCCTTTGAAATCGGTGCTGTCCCCGGAACCAGATCAATAACGAACTCTACCTCACGATCAGGAGGTAGTCCCGGAAAATCCTCTGGAAATACATCAGGAAAATCTCTCACCACTGGGATATCCTTCACCCTCAGTTCCCCTTCTGATACAGCCTTCACATAGGCTAAATATCCCTGACAACCTTCTAATAGCAATCTACACGCCTGAATAGCAGATAATAACTGAGGTGGGGTGCGCACACGTGATCCCACGAATTTGTTATTCCTGTCCCTCTGGAGGTCTAAACACTACCACTCTCTGATGGCAATCAATGCTAGTATAGTGGGCAGCTAGCCAATCCATGCCTAAGATTACCTCCAACCCATGCATGTCTAAAACCACCAGATTAGCCAACAAAAACCTCCCCTGAATATCCACTGGACAGTCCCTGAGTACCTTTCTACATACCCCTACGGCCCCAGTCGGCGTAGCAACAGACAAACTAATTTCTAACTACTGAGGCTCAAACCCACACAATTTTACATAATCCCAAGCGATAAATGAATGCGTCGCCCCAGAATCAAATAAAATGGTAGCTTTAAATGACAGTATTGAAACCGTACTTGTCACCACATCTCCCGCCGCCTCAGCATGTCCAGGCGTCAGTGCATAAACTCGCGCCGGTGCAGTAATCCTCTACTGTCCACCTCGAGGTGCCTGGTAGCCTCCTCTATATGGTCGAGGAGCAGCCGCTACCACTGGTGGTGCCTGGCAGTTTCTCGCGATATGCCCAGGCTGGTGGCACTGATAGCATACCACCTCTCTCGCTCGACACTCTGGGTGCCTCCTCAAACATCTGGGACATGTAGGGAGCATCTGTCTACCCTGTACTGCTCGCTCTCCTCCTCCCTGTCGTCGTCCTCCTCCGGTATCATATCTTCTCCATGGCCCACGACTCGTCCCTGCCTGAAAATCAGAAGGCGCGGGTTTCTTCCTCTGGCTCTGGGCTGCTGCACCTCGCTGTATGCTGTTCTCAATCACTGCAACCCTATCCACTATCTCCGAGAAAGTCTGAGCTCGAAAACCTACCACCTGCTCATACAGGTTCTGCCTCAAGCCCTCCTCAAACTTCCTCGCCTTCGTCTCCTCATCTGGCACCATATACGGGGCGAAGCGGAACAGCTGAACAAATCTCGCTGCGTACTGCTGCACCGTCATAGACCCCTGCGTCAGATACAGAAACTCCGACGCCTTTACACTCCTGACTGTAGCGGGAAGGTACTGCTCGAAGAAAATTTCCCTAAAGCGACTCCACGTCATCGCTATAGGGTCAGGCCTCTGTTCCTCCAGTCACTGACCTCCACCAGTGCTTTGCCTCCCTGGTAAATTTAAAGGTAGCAAATAATACTTTCTGCTCGTCTGTACATGATAGGACTGCTAGAATGTCTTTTATGTCCTAAACCCAGTTCTCTACTACCAATGGGTCCGCTCCTCCAGCAAAAGATGGGGGTCGCATACGTGTGAACTGCTCGATCGTGCAGCTCCGCTCCGCCGAGCTCCTGGCCATCTCAGCCATCACCTGCTGAGTGATGCTACGTAACACTGCGTCAGGGTCTGTACCACCCATACTAGAAGGTCCTGCTCCATCACCTCCTGCATTCTTGTTACTGTTTCCCCAATCCATCCTGCAAAGGAAACAACTAATCTTAGCATACAATCACTATCACGCAACCCATACACTACAATAACTCATAAATTATTCTTCTATCCACATCTTTAATCCCCATTTAAGATTCAATCCTACCACTCAAAAACAAGACCGAGCGGTAGTATCCATGGTTTTCCTGAAATCGTCACCCCAGGAAAAACACAGAAACAACCTCGGTACTCTTGCCTCTAGGCCGCAAGATAGAATCCTAAATTCTCACCTCATCCTCTAACAACCACTAACTCACATTTCAATCTACCTATCTCCTATTTCTCTCAAAATCCACTCCTATACTCTGGTATTGTATTCCGCTGTCTACTAAAGTCTACAGAGCCTAGTAACCTAGGCTCTGATACCAAACTGTGACGCCCCGATTTTCGTACAATTTTTTTTAATAAATAAATAAATAATCATGTCATAAATCCACAGCATCCACAAATCGGCCACGTCAACAATCCTAGTACCATTCATACGACCCGACCCGCATTGGATACCGGGTAAAAAGTATTTTATTAAACAACCTAACAGCGGAAGCCAGTATATACACATAAGTCAGAATACAATATCCACAGTATCAACATACATAAATACACAACACTATCTCATACCCAAAAATAATACAATCCTAGGAAACCACACCTCCCTAGTCAAAACTCACCCTGTATCTCAGGGTCCCAACTCCCTATGATCACGGAGCTCTACCACCTGGCCTATCTCTGTTCCCTGAAAAATTTAGATAATTTGGGTGAGACACATCTTAGTAAGAAGGAATAAATTATTTACAGTGTGTGGCCAAATGAGTAAAATTATAATACACTTTACTTTTCAAATCACCATTTCATTTGAGAAAATACACTGATATTCACAAACACATAATCATATAGATATACAATACAAGCTTTTATAAGCTTAAAAATCATTTATCAAATTTAATGATTTCTAACACATATTTACACGCGAAGTTCCTGAGAATAGGGAAGATTACCCGCCTATACAGGTAGCATCCCTCTGCGCTCGATCGTGCAGCTCCGCTCCCCCGAGCTCCTAGCCATCTCAGCCATCACCTGCTGAGATGATTTTAGAAATGCTAAAATATTGAGCATTTTGGGTAGAAGTAGGATTTCTGAAATTTAGGGCCCGGGTGAGCGCCGCGGGTGTAATTTTGGGACCCGCAAGAAAAGTTTAGAAAATTAAGTGCGGGTGTTAAATAATAGTTTAAATATTAATTTGAGGTATATGGAGTCTAGGGAAGGCTAGATTTGTATTATTTTGGAGAAATAGATTAATTAATTTGGGGAAAATGTAAATTGCAGGAGTTGAATTTCAGACGCCAAGGGCGTAGAATTTGGGATTCTAGGGAGACTCTCAGGAAGTCAGGTAAGGGGAATAAATTATAGCAGTGTTTTTAGAATTATTATTTGAATGAATATGTGAAATTGAGCATATGATATTTTGTCTGAAAATTATTATGATATAAATATCAGATAAATTGTGTGGCATTTGAGTAATTGTAAATTGTGATATTTTGGAGTGTAAAATATAATAATGTGTAATTTCTGAGAAAATATTGAAATGAGAATTATTGATCTAATTAGTGAAAAATAATGTAATATGGTATTATTATATGAGTAGAAATGTTTTTCCTGGAAAATGGGATTTTGTGAATTATTGATATTGGAAAATAATGAAATGTGGTATTTATTTGTGAGTGGAAATTATTTGCATGAGAAATGAGTATTTTGGGAAAATGTGAAAAATACATGAAATATGATATATGATATTACGAGATAATGAAAAGTGCATAGAAAATGATGAGAATATTTATATTGAACTGAATTGTGATATACTGGAATATAATTAATGAAATGTCAATACCGCATAATGATTGTGGGTATATGGTGGTAAACCCTATTGGATGGTTATGATATTCAGCATGGTACCGTTGCAAGTGGTGTTAGTGCAACCACACGGACTCTTGGAGTGTGTGGCGTGACAGTCGACTGTGCCATTGTGTAGGGTTGTTGGGCCCCCTGAGTCCGGATCAGGGTATTAGGCCAGCCAGTCGTACTACAGACGCGATATGTGATATGATATTTGATCTAACCGGGTCGGCCAACCGCGGTTAGATCCAGCCTTCGGGCCGCACAACCTTGACCATGGGGGGAAGCATGGCGTGTATAGAAAGATCCTCAGGGTGGCCATGAGTTACAGATGCGATGTTGGTATTTGATACCGAGGATACTCATGAGCCGGAAAGTAAAGTGGAAATGAAAGGTGAAAGAATGATAAAATTGGCTAAAATGAGAAATGAAAGAAAGAATGGAAATTGAGAAATAAAGAATGATAAAATTGAGAAATGGAACAGTGTGAGTTAATAATGTAAATAATTAAGGCGAAATGAAACTCTCCGCCTGAGGGCTTACTGAGTAAGGTGAGTGCCCTGATGGGTATCAGATGTGGCCATACCCGGCTGCATAACGTGTTAGGGCAGAGGGAAGCTACCTGTATGGGCGGGTAATCTTCCCTATTCTCAGGAACTTCACGTGTAAATATGTGTTGGAAATCATTAAATTTGATAAATGATTTTTAAGATTATAAAAGCTTGTGTTGTATATCTATATGATTATGTGTTTGTGAATATCAGTGTATTTTCTCAAATGAAATGGTGATTTGAAAAGTAAAGTGTATTATAATATTACTCATTTGGCCACACACTGTAAATAATCTATTCCTTCTTACTGAGATGTGTCTCACCCAAATTATCTAAATTTTTCAGGGAACAGAGATAGGCCAGGTGGTAGAGCTCCGTGATCATAGGGAGTTGGGACCCTGAGATACAGGGTGAGTTTTGACTAGGGAGTTGTGGTTTCCTAGGATTGTATTATTTTTGGGTATGAGATAGTGTTGTGCATTTATGTATGTTGATACTCTAGGTATTGTATTCTGACTTATGTGTATATACTGGCTTCCGCTGTTAGGTTGTTTAATAAAATATTTTTTACCCGGTATCCAATGCGGGTTGGGTCGTATGAATGGTACTAGGATTGTTGACGTGACCAATTTGTAGATGCTGTGGATTTATGACGTGATTATTTATTTATTTATTAAAAAATAATTGTACTAAAATCGGGGCGTCACAACCAATCTGCTCCGATAGAAACAACGACAACAGAAAATGGAGCCCAACGGTATCTTCTAATTTTTGATCGGGCGAGAATTTGTCAAGAAACTGAGAAGAGAGGGGGAGAGAATAGGAGAGATAGAAGACTAGGGGGAGGGGGGCTAGTCCTGCGTAGAGAAATCCTGAAGCTTCAGGTAAAGATGATGATAATAATAATAATAATATTTAATTAATATTAATAATATATTTTATTAATAAAAATAAAAATAAATTTAATTATTATTATTTTTTTTAAATTTAAAATTATTATTATTTTTTTTGGAATCACCCCACTAATCTTGTATAGTCATTTTCGGGATTATTACACTACCCACCTCTAAAACCTGGTTTCTTGTAACCACGACTAACATTACCTCCTTTCCAAGCTCCTTATTATCAAATAAGATAAGAGGATCTACCTCCATATTTTCACTTACACCTTCATTTAAACTCTTATCCTTCCTAACTTCCCACCTCCTTTCAATCTTTGACTTCGCCTTTCTTCCCTTCAATCATCAACCCGTTCTTATTAACTGGTTTCACCTTGACACGATCACCCAACCTACAAACAACCTCTGCATGGCCCTGACAGAAACACTTTTTGCAATAAAAACCCAGCTTCTCATACATCACTTCTAGCCAAACATAATGTTTGCATTAATTCAAAATACTAACTAAAAATTTCTATTGGTGCAACCATTCCAAATGGCAACAACAACTTTGTTAATTAGATATTAATAATGATGAAGTATCTTATTAGTTAAAATTACTAATTAAAACCTCCAATTAAAATGTAGCAATTAATTATTACTAGTGTTTTTTTTTATTAATACCGGGACTTTAATGGCAAATTATGCTTTTATAAAATTATGGTAAAAAATTCATATAGTCATCATTTTTATAATGTATTATCATTAATAATAAAATAACGCTTATGAATTCTACTTTTAGAAATTATTATTATAAAACAATAAGGTGACATATTTTTTTAAAAAAAATTTGTGTAATTTTTTAAAAAATTTATAAATAATAAGGTGATATTTTTTTAATTTTTATAAAAAAAATAGAAAATGAAAATATTTTCGACAAGTGAATGATGGCAAAACTTTTTGCTGTTACTTATCTGCTGTATCCAAATATTATAAAAATAAAAAAAATCAATTTTTCTATAATTAATTTTTTTTTAAATAAAAAAATAAAATTAATTTTCCCAACTAAATGAGTTATTTAATCTTTTTGAACAATTTTACAAACATGTATCTATCATAAACCTAATGTGATTTTCTTTTGAATTTCATGAAAATCATCATTTAAACTCTAGAATTTGATGTGGTCATTCTTAAAATGGCACATGTGAATGATAATTACAAAAAATTCAAAGAAATATTTCAAATTTGAAATATTTATTTATGAAATTATAAATAAATAAATAAATAAAGCGAAATGATAAGAATAAAATTGAGCAAAAAGATTAATAAAATTGGCACAAGTAAGTACCAGAAGACCATGCGTAGGACCAAGGCCGCCCATGTGCACATAATTAATACAATAATACACTCCAAACCAAAAAAAAATTATTGGCGATTTATGTTTTTATTTTTTGTTCATAACCTCGCAGCGTGTACCGACATGGCATGGGTCTCTGAATCCAAAAAAAAAAAAAAAAGATATAGCATACACCCCATATGTATATGGATGAGATTCTTATTCAATATTAATTCACTACGTCCATTATTATTTTTCACTTGTATAAAGATATGATTCTTTTAAAAACAAGTAATAATATAATAATAAGTCATGGGTCACAGTATTTTAATTTTTTAATTTTATAAAACTAATGTCCTCTTATTGGAATTGAAAATATTGGAAGGTGTTTACAATTATGGAGTTTTATTTGTTTGGTTGGTGGCTTACCTTATCCAACTTGATTGATTGAGCTTTTTCTTTTTCTTTTTCTTTTTTGATCCATAGTTAGAGGCTAATGTCGGGCAATTGTGATTTCAATTATACAGAAAAGGTAATTCATCTTCTACCCCTCATTCTCACAATTGTGATTATTTTATATTAAAAAATCTCTCCTTCCTCTAACAGTGTGTTCTTTCCAAGTGATCTAGATTCAACTCTTCCGCTCGACTGGTACACAACATAATCTTCAACCACCTCTGGAATTTCTTTTCCTCCCTTATTACCTTCATCCACAACCAAGGCATTACACTCTCTTTGCACTTCAAGCTGTACCATCTCGCCCATCTCAATTGCTTGAGAATTATTGCCAGACCCACCCGCTTGCAGTCCTTCATCAATGAGGACCGGATGAGGACTACCCACCTCTAAAACCTGGTTTCTTGTCACCACGACTAACATTACCTCCTTTTCAAGCTCCTTATTATCAGCCAAGATAAGAGGATCTACCTCCGTATTTTCACTTACACCTTCATTTAAACTCTTATCCTTCCTAACTTTCCACCTCCTTCCAAGCTTTGACATCACCTTTCTTCCCTTCAATTAACAACCCGTTCTTATTAATTGGTTTCGCATTGATACAATCACTCAACCTACAAACAACCTCTGCATGGCTCTGATAGAAACACTTTTTGTAATAAAAACCTAGCTTCTCATATTTCACTTCTTGCCAAACATAATATTTGCATTAATTCAAAATATTAACTAAAAATTTCTATTGGTCCAACCATTCCAAATGGCAACAACAACTTTGTTAACTAGATATTAATAATGATGAAGTATCTTATTAGTTAAAATTAAAAATTAGAACCTCCCATTAAAATGCAACAATTAATTATTACTAGTCTATTTTTATTAATACCGAGACTTTAATGGCAAATTATGCTCTTGGAAAATTATGGTAAAAAATTCATATATTCATCAATTTTATAATGTATTATTGTTAATAATAAAATAACGCTTATGAATTCTCCTTTAAGAAATTATTATTATTATAAAACAATAAGGTGATATTTAAAAAAAATTGTCTAAATTTTAAAAATTTATAAATAATAAGGTGATATTTTTTTATTTTTATAAAAACAAAAAAAATGAAAAATGAAAATATTTTCAACAGGTGAGTGATTGCAAAACATTTTGCTGTTATTTATTTGTTGTATATAAATATTATAAAAATTAAAAAAATTCAATTTTTTTGTAATTAATTTTCTTTTACTATGTGCATTATTATTTTTCACTTGCATAAAGATATGATTCTTTAAAAAAAAAAAAAAGTAATAATATAATAAAAACTCACTGGTCACAGGATTTAATTTTTTTAATGCATATACATATTTTATTTTATAAAACTAATGTCCTCTTATTCGAATTGAAAACATTGGAAGATGTTTACAATTATGGGGTTTGTTTGTTTGGCAGCTAGCTCCCCTTAGCCAACTCGATTGATTGAGCTTTTTCTTTTTCTTTTTTTACCTGTAAAAGGTAATTCATCTTCTACCCCTCATTCTCACAATTCTAATTTCTTAAGGTAGTATTCCAAGTATTGGAATTAAAATTGTGTGAGTTTTGTAGACACCCCAATTTTAACCAGGCCTTTCCAAGAAGACCTCATGGCAAACCTTCCCACACATTCTTTGTAGATCCCACACTGTTGGTGGACCCCATACATCATTGTAGGTCCCACGCTGTTGGTGGACCCCACACATCCTTGTAGGTCCCGTGCTGTTTGTGCACCCCACACATCTTTGTAGGTCCCACATGGCTTGTGGACCCCACACATCTTTGTAGGCCCTACATGGTTTGTGGGCCCTACATATCTCCATTTGGCCCTACATGGTTTGGGGGCCCAATATCTCCTAGTACGCTAGCTCGGATTCATACATCCGATGCACGTTACCTCCTCTGGCATGCTTCTGCCTGCTAGCTCATGTTCCTGTAACCCTTATATGGTTCGTGGACCCCACATGGATTGTGGGCCCCACATATCTCCATTGGGCCCTACATGGTTTGTGGGCCCCATATCTCCTGGTACGCTAGCTCGGATTCATACATCCGGTGCACGTTACCCCATTTGGTACGTTAGCTTGGATTCTTACATCCGATGCACGTTACCTCCTCTGGCATGCTTCTGCCTGTTGGCTCATGTTCCTGTAACCCTTAAATGGTTCGTGGACACCACATGACTTATGGGCCCCACATATCTTCATTGGGCCCCACATCTTCTGGTACGCTAGCTCGGATTCATACATCCGGTGCATGTTACCCCCTTTGGTACACTAGCTCGGATTCCTACATCCGATACACGTTACCTCCTCTGGCATGCTTCTGTCTGCTGGCTCATGTTCCTGTAACCCTTAAATGGTTCATGGACCCCACATGACTGGTGGGCCCCACAAATCTTCATTGGGCCCCACATCTTCTGGTACGCTAGTTCGGATTCCTACATCTGATGCACGTTACCCTCTTTGGTACGCTAGCTCGGATTCCTACATCCGATGCACGTTACCCTCTCTGGTATACTAGTTCGGATTCCTACATCCGATGCACGTTACCCCTTTTGGTACACTAGGTCGGATTCCTACATCCAATGCACGTTACCCCCTCTGGTACGCTAGCTCGGATTCCTACATCCGATGCATGTTACCCCCTTTGGTACGCTAGCTCGGATCCCTACGTCCGATGCACGTTACCTCTTTTGGCATGCTTCCACGTGGTAGCTCGGGTTCCTATAACCCTCAAATGGCTCGTGGACACCACATGGCTTGTGGACCCCACATATCTTCATTGGGCCCTACATGTTTTGTGGGCCTTACCTCTTTTGGTACGCTAGTTCGGATTCCTACATGTGATGCACGTTACCCCCTTTGGTACGCTAGCCTGGATCCACATATCCGGTGCCTTGCTAGCTCGGGTTCCTATAACCCTCAAATTGCTTGTGGGCCCCACATGGCTCGTGAGCCCCACACATCTCCGATGGGCTCCGCACAGCTTCTAGGACCCTCACATGTATATTATTATTATTATTATTATTATTATTATTATTATTATTATTATTATTATTATTTTTATTTATTTATTTATTTATTTTTATTATTATTTTTACTATTATTTATTTTAATTTTTCAAATGCTAGCATACCTTGTTTCCCCCATCATCACTCACCACATGTCATGTTTTTTTCCTTTTATCATTCTTTCCATACTATATCCCTTCATCATTCTTCATTCCATACTTTGTTTCCCCCCATCATCACTCACCACATGTCATGTTTCCTCTTTTTATCATTCTTCCCATACTATATCCCTTCATCATTTTTTATCCCATACTTTGTTTCCCCCATCATCACTCACCAGATGTAATGTTTTTCGTCCTTTTATCATTCTTCCCATACTATATTCCCTTCATCATTCTTTATCCCATACTTTGTTTCCCCCATCATCACTCACCACATGTCATGTTTTCTCCTTTTATCATTCTTCCCATACTATATTCCCTTCATCATCCCATACTTTGTTCCCCCCATCATCACTCACTATATGTCATGTTACCTCCCTTTATCATTCTTCTCATGCTATATTCCCTTCATCATTCTTCATCCCATACTTTGTTCCCCCCATCATCACTCACTACATGTCATGTTATGTCCTTTTATCATTCTTCCCATGCTAATTTTCCTTCATTATTCTTCCCCCCATACTTGGTTCCCCCCATCATCACTCCCCTATGTCTTCTTTCCCATGGTTGCCCCAAGTTAAGTCTATAAATAGCTCTCTCATTCCAAGCACAAGAGGAGGAGAGCTTTTAGTGGTGGTAAGGAGAAGATTTCAAATATTGAAGTTTTCTATTTTAAGTTTGTGAAGCTAGTTTTTTTGAGTGAAGATCAAGAAGTCGACTAATCCCGTTTCCTATCGGTGCTGAGTCACCCCATTTGAAGAAGGCATCCCGTAGTGCCTTGAATCAGAGTTCAAGAACAACTCTCGGGAAGACGTTTTAGAGCGGCCCTAGTAGACTCACCAACAGGAAAAGAAGACTGGAGCAGAGGAAAACGAAAGAAGATCAAGCGATCGATTGATCCCTTTTCCTACTGGTGCCGAGTCACCCCATCAGAAGAAGGTACTCCGTAGTGCCTTGCGTAAGAGCTCAAGAACAACCCTCAGGAAGACGCTGTAGACCAACCCCTGCAGATTCACAAACAGGGAAGGAAGACCGGAGGAGAAAAAGACGATAGGTAAAACCAATGAACTTTCTCTTCCTATGTTACATCCTCGCCCCCTTTCCTGAACCGACCTCTGCCGGTTTGTTTGATTTTATTTTATTTTAAATAGCTTCTTTTTAACCCGTAAAAAAAAAAAAAAAAGGAAACTTCATAAAAGAAACAAAAATTCATTTACATTTGAAAATTCTTGAAGAAGATCCAAGAAAGTTTCCAACATGTTTGGTAAAGGTTATATCTGTTTCCTTACATTCAAAATTTTCAAAAATGCATTATAAAGTCATATCTTTAAAACTATGACTTTCATGATTGTTGTCTAAAATTCGGTTGTATTCTGAAGGACATTGGAAAACCCCGAAAAATCAATGGTCTCGACCAAGACCTTAAACTAGTTTTTCCCCCAAACTGGTCAACGTTTGACTGCCTCACCATTCCCGAACTAGTTCACCCCGGTTTTCTCCATTTCGCTTGTATATTATTGTTGTATCCATAAAATTCACAAAAATCATGAAATTTTCAAAAATTCCAAAAATATTTTCACATTTTGATTTCAACTGATTTCATTTGTGTTATTTTGAAAGTTCGGGAAAAATCACAAAAATCATTTTCACACTTAGGAAAAATCACAAAAATATCTTTTCAGGCACAAGAAAAAATCACTCCAATCCCGAACAAATTTCAAAAGCCTCCCGAAATAGTATTTTTGATACTTTAAGAAAAAACCTATAGATTTCAAAATCCCCAGGAGCGTATTTTGTATCCTATTTTCGATTTTCCTTCCCGATGATTGCAACCAAAAGCATTGGCTCGTTGGGGTATTGGATTGCCCCGGTTATGAGGGAATACCTATATAGTATTTTCATTTTTTTTTACTTTTGAAAGGGAGTAATCTTTAAAGGCTTATTACATTTATTTTGGGAAAACTCTTTATTAATCTGGTACCGTTCATAAGAACGGGCGTGTAGGGGGTACTAATACCTTCCCCTTGCATAACCATACTCCCGAGCCCGACTCTAGTGATGCAACCCGATTCTACCCCTAACGAGGTAGCAATCAAGTGTTCTAACCACACTTCAAAAGGTTAGTGGCAACTCCACCACACATCGTTTTCCACAAAAATTCACATTTTCAAAATACACATTCATTTTTCCCAGTTCGCGAGCCGAACCCATTTTAAACCAGAGATTGGTTCTCTGGGCCGGGTCCGAGACGTCACGACAGCTTGGCGACTCCACTGGGGACATTGAGAGTTGAGCCAGTGATTAATTAAGAATTATCCCAATCTCAAATCTAAATAAGCCTTTTGATTACTCCCTTTTATTTTTGTACAAATTTGGTTGCATATACATGAATAATTGTGAATGCCTTGCTTGCTTTGATTCGTTAATAAGCATATGTTCGGTTTTGTTTGTTTTTGCTAAGCATGTGATTAGCAGTACCTTGGATAAGCATGATGTTTTGTTTCCCTTGCTATTTTATTAAGCATGTGTTCTGAATAATGGATGGATATGGGGTAGGGGGTGTAGGTTGAAATGGTTAAACTCACACACTCTCACAGCTCTACACCAGAGCTTTCCCAGCTAGGATTAGAAAGGAGTGTAATAGTGCCAGTTCCCATGTGGCATGGCCTATGGGGACCCGCGAACCACTCCGCTCAGTGCGAGCTCTATCCGGACCTCTGTGAGGGAGGATGGAATTTCAATCTGGGAACCTTTTTTCTATAAGGATAGAGCTTAACCACACGTGGTCATCCATAATCCCTAACCTAGGGTAGAGCCTAAGAGGACCCTATGTACATACCTTCCTCGGGGTCGGGACAGAAGCCACATCCTTCTCCACATGCTGTAATCCATGTCTTTTGTATATATGAAATGCCTTGTGTTTTGTACATCCTGCCTCCATGGCAAACATCCATATCACTTGGCCAATGTTTCGAAAAAAGCCTGATTCACTTAAAAGTCAAACTTTGTCTCTTAAAGTACCCTACCCATGGGAAAATGGATCATCCTTGAGATCATCGAGGTTTTTCCCAGAACATTGGCCAAATGATTAATTAGGTTGCATTCCATGCATACATGCATACATGTTCTTCTCCAAGGGTTCAGTAATCACTCTCTGACTTCCCGATAGGCCAAGTTAAATTCAGAATCCCAACATTGAGCCCACTACTACACACCCTTACAACACTCGCAGAAAAGCAAAAGCTATGGCAGAACAGTTGGAAAGCAATGTTTTGGGATCGAGCAGGGACAGGAAGAGCTGAGCAATCAACTGAAGAAGATATTGGACCTACTGCTGAACAAAGGGAAGACAGTCCAAGATCAGGATCATGAAGAAGAAAATGACCCTATCCACCCGCCCGGTTTTACGCCAATTCATGGGCAATCTTCTGGTCCGCCCCCATTCACCTCGGAGAAACCGCTGCATGGCACGCCACCTTTTATCCCGGCAGTGATAGGAATGGGGATGCCTTTATTAGAAATTGCGGGTGTAGGGACAAGCAGGACCGCGACAGAATACCGTTGTGACGAGCTGGAAGAGCGGCTAAGGGCCCTAGAGGGGACTCGAACCGCCAGTACCACCAGACCTTCAGATTACTGCCTAGTGCCTAATGTAGTCCTTCCTCCAAAGTTTAAGATGCCAGACTTCGAGAAGTTTGACGGGACCACATGCCCTCAGACCCACCTCCGGATGTATTGTCAGTCGATGGCCGCCTATACCGATAATGAGAAGTTGATGATGCATTGCTTCCGAAGCAGTCTTATCGAGACGGCGATTAGATGGTATGTCCAGCAAAATAAGGACCAGATCCGTACGTGGGGTGACTTGGCCGATGCCTTTGAAGCGCAATATCGTCATATCTTGGAGATGGCTTCGGACGGGATGTCTCTTTCTGAAATGGAGAAGAAGCCAATAGAAACTTTCAGGGAGTATGCACACCGTTGGAGACACGCGGCCACTCAAGTGGACCCTCTGGTTAGTAACTGTGAGGCAATATCGATGTTCGTAGGGACGTTAAAAGATCCCTACCGTTCACATCTAGTAGGGTCCACCCCTCATAACTTCATGGACATTGTGGCGGCAGGGGCCAGAGTGGAAGTCGACGTCAAAACTGGATGGATAAAGATTAGCACTATCGATAACGACCCAAGTAAGAAGTGGGTCAAAGGTAAAAAGGAAGAAGAGACCCAAATGATACAGGGGTCTATCAGGAGCCTAAAGCAGAGAAGCCGAAGTCAACAACCTAGGGGAAATTTCTACATGGAACCAGTAGTAAACCAAACACTACATATGGGCCCGAGGCCCCAGTTTGCACCCCCATGACTAAGACCAGCACCAACAAACAATCAAGTTCGAGAAAGGGATGCACTGAGGAATGTTAGAAGGATTGACCCAATCCCAATGCCCTATGCCGACTTGTTTCCTTAACTGTGTGAGAGATGAATGGTAATGACCATACCAGCCATTCCCGTCACCAATCCCCTACCACGATGGTTTGATCCCAATGCCCGCTGTGTATACCACGCAAAATCTCCGGGCCACTCCATTGACTAATGCTGGGCTTTCAAATATAAAGTTCAGTCATTGAAGGATGCAGGGTGGCTAGCCTTTGATGACAAGCCGACAGGCATTCAGGGAAACCCTTTACCCAATCATGAGGGAGACCAGATTGGTATGGTCGGGGTAGAACTCAGAAAGGCACAAGAAGCCAACCTAGATCGTTTGGCTTTGGATGCTAAAATCCCCTTGAACACTTCTACAGAGTAGATCCGTCATCTCCAACCAGGAGTACAGCTTCAGAACTTGAGTTCTTTTGATTTACCAGATATCATCAGGTAATGATCTTTTTTCAGGATTTGTTTAATTCTGTTTTTCTTTTGTATTCCCCCAGCCACTGAAAAATCGGGGAAGCTCCTTAATGAAAATGAATCATGCATTCCTTGTCATTTATGTGCATTTTGGAAATCAACTGTCAAAATTTGTTTGTTAATTTCAAGCAAGAATAAAGAAAATAACAACACCAAAATCCCTCGCCAAGTAATTGACATTAACTTTGAAAATCTAATCCATGAAACCGAAGTTGAAAATCAAGAAATAAACTTGTCCCCTGAAATGGAAAGAATGTTAAAGTCTGATGAAAACCAACCTTGACCAGTAGCGATCCCACCGTCGTGATTAATCTTGGAACCGAGGAAGAACCCAAGTAGATGAAAATTGGGGCCATACTAAAGGAAGAAGAAAAGAACTAGTTGAACTTGATCGAGGAGAAAAGGATGGCCGCCATGGCCCATGAACAATTGTACCAAAGAAGGATGATAAGAGCATTTAACCGAAAAGTGCAGCCCTGATAGTTTCAGGAGGGGGACCAAGTACTGAAAACGATTTTACCGATTCATACGGACCCTCGTGGCAAATGGACACCAAACTATGAAGGGCCTTACGTGGTAAAGAAGGCATTCTCAGGAGGCGCCCTACTGTTAGCGAATATGGACGGAATCGACCTATTGCACCCTGTTAACTCTGATGCTGTAAAGAAATATTATGCCTGATGGTTGTATGCATCTCCCAAGGAAATTAATGGAAGGATCACAATGTTATTTCGTGTGTCCCCTCTTTGCTCATTGTTTCGATTAAATGACGGATGGCCATTTTTGGACCACCAGTTCCCTTAAAGAACCCAATGTTTTTAATCATTTGATGAACCTTTTTGAGCTTTAAAATCGAAACCATCTTCTTCGAAAAAGTCATTTCCCAAAATTTAAACCGGGTTGGTATTTTCAAAGGTCAGCCAAATCATGCGAGCCAATAATGCAGTGCCAAAATGACAGCAGGCCATTTTTCTGCTACCCAAAAGTTAGAGAAAAAAAAAACACCCCTTGATACCCCCTATTGTGCCTAAAAATGTTTAATCTTTCGTTTAAACCTGCCAAAGGATCACACCCCACACTGAGGTAGTTTTGGAAAGACCGATCTTGAACGAAGCCTAAATAAATAAATGGAGGCACAATTCCCCGTAAAAAAAAAAGAAGGGAAAATGATGCAAAAGAACAAGGAGAAAATCAAAGCACAGGAAAGGCAGAAGATATGCGCCGTTTGTGATCTTTGGCCAATTCACCCTTTGGTAAAATTCATAAGTTCGAGCCTCATGCACCCTTTCTTCTTTAACCAATACCCATAACCTACATTACAACCCGAATGAAAAGACCTGACCAGATTGGCATATGTTGTTGCCTCAAATGATTTGTCAGACTCAATATTGAGTTTGAACTACGTAATGACCTGATCCTGAAAAGGTACGTAGGCAGCTTGTTCAAAAGGATGAGTTTAGTTAAACTCCTGCAAAAATGTCTCACCCTAAACTGGGGCAGGATTTGTTGCCATGGGATGGGTTTTTGAGCCTTGGTTTCCTTATTCTTATGAAAACCTAAATCCCTAAGCCTACGTTTCGTCCTGAGTCGTAAAGACCATCCAGAGATCGAAATGTGAAGCAAAGCACCAAAATAAGCCTTGAGCAAACAATGGACCTAAAGGCACTATTCAACCTTATAGTACCAAAAGGGCCAGTCTCCTTCTAGTTGAAACTGGGCAGTTGTCACAAGAACAAGAGGTTTTAGTTTTGAAAAATTAATGTCGATACCTTTTAGAATAGGGGATGCTGTTGTAAAACTTATCTTTTTCCCGAATAAATTTTGAATGTAACAGAACAACTATTTCGAACAGATTGACGTCTAGATTCAGCACATTAATGACATAAATGCATGATTATTCTCATTATTAGGAATCCCCCATTTGTTGGGGTCAAAAATCGGGAACCCAATACACCAGGAGGGTGTTCAGGCACCCATGGGGAGCCTGAAGCTTGTCAAACATTGGTAATGAAGGAGTGCTGGGTCGGATTTGGAGTACTCCTTCAAGTTTTGGGAATCACTGGAAGCGTTAGTGATCAACTACCGGGACAGATCTTGAACAATCCCTGAGCTTTGAAGATCATGGAAGGTACCGACAGTCAAACACCGAGGCAGAAATTGAGCATCTTTGGATTTTGAGGAAAGTGCTGACAGCCAAACACTATAATAAATATTGAGTATCTTCTGGAAAATACCAACAGTCAGACATTGGGACAGATTTTGAGTTCCTATAGAAATTTGAAAATGGTCAGAGCCGTGACGAGAAAAGCACTGGGACAGATTTCGAGACCCTTTTGGAATCTGAAACGCGGTAAAGACTAATAGCATATGGATGAAATCGGGGCAGTTGTTGAGTTCCATTTAAGGCGAAGTCGGGTACCATCGTGCCATACTAGAACTTAAAAGTGTGGCCAAGATCCAGGATCGAGAAAAAAGGCCATGCATCCTCATACATTTCATGCATGCACTTCATGCATCCTCATGCATTTAGTGAAAGGCATTCCCATTATAGGTAACAGCATACAGACATATCATGTAACGGGCATCATGTATATATAACAATATGCCCCTGCATTCAAGCATATTTATTTTAGTAACACGCATACATATAGCAGTAGAGCACCATTCATTCATACTTGCCTGGTTGAATAAATTTTTGATTAATCCTATTGCATCCATAGCCAACCAGCATAGGGGTTTGGTCATTGTACCTCCATGACCCAAATTTTTACATCCATAATAAGCCATTCAGAGGACATTATAACCCGGTTCAATGTACTAGCAATACTATTATCCTCAGTAATAAAAAAAAAAAAAAAGAAAGAGAAACACCCAAATTTTATTAATTTTCCTCACTTATGGCGAAGGAATACAGTGGTTACAGTCACGGTCTTGGGAGATTAACACCAAAACTCTCCCAAAACCCAAAAATAAAAAAAAATAAAAAATATAAAAAATATAAAAATATAAAAAATATAAAAAATATAAAAAATAAAATTTTGACCTTTTCCAGGTCACGTACAGACGGATTTTCATTTCAAGGTAAAGAACGAGAAGTCAGACCTTTTCCATGCGCCGTGGTTTTGAGCCATTTTTGCTCCCGCTAGATGTCCTCCCGGCTTTTCTCTAACTCAGCTATTCTAGGCCTAAGGTCGTCAGAGTAAACTGCCACCATTTTTCTCAAATCATCGATCTCCCATTTTAACATCATATTTTATTGCCTTAAGTTTCTGGATTTCCGCTGTTCCTCTTGGTGTTTCGTCCGTAAGGCGTAGATTTCATTCCCAAGGAGGGTCACAGTCTCGTTCTATCTCTGGAAGCGATGGACAATGTGAGATGTCGAAGACATTGCTTGGGCACTATGATAGAGTGCCTAATTGACTATGCCTACATCGGACATCATGGCCAGTACTGCCTCATTCCTCAGCATTTCTTTTTGGAACTGAGGACAGAGTTGGAAGGAACTGAGAACAGTAGAACAGGATGGCACCTCTGGTGCCACATTCAAATCGGGAACCTGCTTAGAAGATGAAGCCCCAGCCATGAGATATGGTTAAGAGTGTTCAGAAAATTTGAGATAATTAAGGTATGGTTTCTCGTAACAGAGGATGGCCAAAGATAGGTTACAGTCACGCGTGGAGTTTGCCTGTGGTGTTTAAGTGTGAGAGGAACTCCGCTTAAATAGAATAAAAAGGATTGCCATGCTGAGTGTGAGTCTGACAGGAGGACGAGAGAGGCGACGTGCATCAAGAAGCCCCCAAAGGTTGTGAGTGAGGTAAGCTATGGGAGTTGTGCAGTCCCCTCAGTGGAGGATTATGTTCACGAGGAGGCGAAAAGAAAATCCCGAGGCGGATTTTGAGAGACGTGGAGCAGTCATAATATCTAAACACAAGGAAAAAGAAAAAGAAAAAGAAAAAAGGGGGGCCGCATTTATTCCTGAGGCCTGTTTTTCTTTTTAGAACCCGAAGCCAGTTTGTTTTGCACAAAGCCCAACTATTTAAATAGACACGGGTTTCATTATTTTTAAAGGGGAAAGTGGGCCGGCCTGTTTTAAGAATGACTTGGACCCTGTTTCTTTCTAAATTGGGTCAGCTCATTTTTAAAACTCCATCCAAGCCCAACTATTTAAATAAACCCGGGCTTTATTTTTTAAAAGGAAAAGTAGACCGGCTATTTTAAAAATGACTTGGGCCCTGTTTCTTTCTAAATTGGGTCGGCTCGTTTTTAAAACTCCATCCAAGCCCAACCATTTAAATAAACCCAGACTTTATTTTTTAAAAGGAAAAGTGGACCGGCCTGTTTTAAAAATGACTTAGGCCATGTTTCTTTTTAAATTGGGTCGGCTAGTTTTTAAAACTCCATCCAAGCCCAACCATTTAAATAGACACGGGTTTTATTTTTCAAAAGGGAAAGTGGGCCGGCCTATTTTAAAAATGACTTGGGCCCGATTTCTTTCTAAATTGGGCCGACCCAATTTTAAAACTCTATCCAAGCCCAACCATTTAAATAGACACGGACTTTATTTTTTGAAAGGGAAAGTGGGCCGGCCTATTTTAAAAATGACTTGGGCCCTGTTTCTTTCTGAATTGGGCCGACCCAGTTTTTAAACTCTATCTAAGCCCAACCATTTAAATAGACACGAGCTTTATTTTTTAAAAGGGAAAGTGGGCCGGCCTATTTTAAAAATGACTTGGGCCCTATTTCTTTCTGAATTAGGCCAGCTCGTTTTAAAACTCACTCCAAGCCCAACCATTTAAAATAAACCCGAGCTTTATTTTTTTAAGGGGAAAGTGGGCAGGCCTGTTTTAAATGACCTGGGCTCTGTTTCTTTCTGAATTGGGCCGACCCAATTTTAAAACTCCATCCAAGCCTAACCGTTTAATTAGACACGGGCCTTATTTTTAAAAGGAAAAGTGGGCCCGCCTGTTTTAAAAATGACTTGGGCGCTGTTTCTTTTTAAATTGGGCCGGCCCGTTTTAAAAATCAAAGCCCATTTTTCGAAAGCAAACTCGGGCCCAATTCACTCAAGCCCGTCCCAAAGACCACATGTGACCTGAACACGTGATGGAGCCCATGTGGCTCGCTCGTGATCCCCCAAATTCACTCAACTCATTCGACTCGAAGACGAGTTAACTCATCCTCGACCTCACCACCCCAACTGAAACCCTAATGAATCCCTAACCCTAACTTCCAAACCAGAAACCTTAAATACCTCAAGCCCTAAATTTCCAAACAAATAACAACCAGTAATCAAGTATACACAACATTGAAAATATATATATATATATATATATATATAAAGAGAAGAAAGAAAGAGCTTATCTCCTTTGGGAGTTCGAAAGAACTCCCCTTGCATCTGTGTGGATCTTCCCTACTGGGGCACTCCCAGTGATCATCATTTGTCTGGGCTTCACCAGATCTCTCCAAATCTGACTGCGAAGATAGAATAGGAGGTCGATTGGAGCTGGATCACCTCTAAAGATGTTTGGGATCTTAAGTTTGCCAAGATCTAAGGTCTCTGAAGAACGGTATAGAGAGAGAGAGAGAGAGAGAGAGAGAGAGAGAGTTTGGAGGTAGGCAAAAGTGGGAAAGAAATTACAGAGGGGCTAGGGTTTTAGGTTCGCAGCAAATAAGAGCAAAGCACAGAGATTGAAAGAGAAGAACAAAGAGGGTGAAAGAAGAGAGAAGAGAGAAGAGAGAAAGAGAGGGCGTTCGAGAGAATGAAACACAGGGAAATGAACAAAACAAAAAATTAGGTTTAAATATCTAAAGCCCCAGAGCCACGAGATTCAACCATGTGGCAACCCGTCATCCGTTCGATCAAAGAGTTTGCGTGGCCACTCTGATCATCGCACGATCTGTGTTTTCCAAGGACGGTCAGGATTATGCCACTCTTTGATCCGAGTCACATTTGACTAGCCACTCAATCACTCACACGTGGCACCTCTCCTCAACCACACAATCTGTGTTTTCCAAGGACGGCTTGGATTGAGCCACATCATCGATCCACACCCGCATACACCAGCCACTCAGTCACTGACACGTGGCACTTGTCCTCAACCACACGATTTGTGTTTTCCAAGGATGGCCTGGACTGAGCCATATCATCGATCCACACCCGCATACACCAGCCACTCAGTCATTGACACGTGGCACCCCTCCTCAACCATTCGATCTGTGTTTTCCCAGGACGGACCAGATCATGCCACGCCTTGATTTGAGTCACCCTCCATCCTCCCTTTTCTAGTCAGCACATGACTTTACTTAGAACACGACACATGGTCGGTTGTATGGCTTGGCTAAAATAGGTGTCTTTTATCTTTATAGGCCAGTTTCTATAAATAACATAGGAGAGTTCCTACTGTTACCCCAAAGCAACAAGACCTATAAAGAGGGGCAGCTATAGACACCCCAATTTTAACAAGGCCTTTTCAAGGAGACCTCATGGCAAACCTTCCCACGCATTCTTTGTAGATCCCACACTGTTGGTGGACCCCATACATTATTGTAGGTCCCACGCTGTTGGTGGACCCCACACATCCTTGTAGGTACCATGTTGTTTGTGGACCCCACACATCTTTGTAGGTCCCACATAGCTTGTGGACCCTACACATCTTTATAGGCCCTACATGGTTTGTGGGCCCTACATATCTCCATTGGGCCCTATATGGTTTGGGGGCCCCATATCTCCTAGTATGCTAGCTCGGATTCATACATCCGGTGCACGTTACCCCCTTGGTACGCTAGCTCGGATTCCTACATCCGATGCACGTTACCTCCTCTGGCATGCTTCTGCCTGCTGGCTCATGTTCCTGTAACCCTTATATGGTTCGTGGACCCCACATGGTTCGTAGGCCCCACATATCTCCATTGGGCCCTACATGGTTTGTGGGCTCCATATCTCCTAGTACGCTAGCTCGGATTCATACATCCGGTGCACATTACCCCATTTGGTATGCTAGCTCGGATTCCTACATCTGATGCACGTTACCTCCTCTGGCATGCTTCTGCCTGCTGGCTCATGTTCCTGTAACCCTTAAATGGTTCATGGGCCCCACATGGCTTGTGGGCCCCACACATCTTCTTTGCGCCCCACATCTTCTGGTACGCTAGTTTGGATTCATACATCCGGTGCACGTTACCCCCTTTGGTACGCTAGCTTGGATTCCTACATCCGATGCACGTTACCTTCTCTAGCATGATTCTGCCTGCTGGCTCATGTTCCTGTAACCCTTAAATGGTTCATGGACCCCACATGGCTAGTGGGCCCCACATATCTTCATTGGGCCCCACATCTTCTGGTATGCTAGCTCGGATTCCTACATCCGATGCACATTACCCTCTTTGGTATGCTAGCTCGGATTCTTGCATCTGATGCACATTACCCCCTCTGGTACGCTAGCTTGGATTCCTACATCCGATGCACGTTACCCCTTCTGGTATGCTAGCTCGGATTCTTACATCCAATGCACGTTACCCCCTCTGGTACGCTAGCTCGGATTCCTACATCCGATTCACGTTACCCCCTCTGGTACTCTAGCTCGGATCCTTACGTTCGATGCAAGTTACCTCTTTTGGCATGCTTGCACCTGGTAGCTCGGGTTCCTACAACCCTCAAATGGCTTGTGGACCCCACATGACTTGTAGGCGCCACATATCTTCATTGGGCCCCACATGTTTTGTGGGCCTTACCTCTCTTGGTACGCTAACTCGGATTCCTACATCCGATGCACGTTACCCCCTTTGGTACGCTAGCCTGGATCCACATATCCAGTGCCTTGCTAGCTCGGGTTCCTGTAACCCTCAAATTGCTTGTGGGCCTCACATGGCTCGTAGGCCCCACACATCTTCGATGGGCTCCGCACAGCTTCTAGGACCCTCATATGTATATTATTATTATTATTATTATTATTATTATTATTATTATTATTATTATTATTAGTATTATTATTTTTATTTTTATTTTTATTGTTATTATTACTATTATTTATTTTAATTTTTCAAATGCAAGCATACTTTGTTTCCCCCATCATCACTCTCCACATGTCATGTTTCCTCCTTTTATCATTCTTCCCATATTATATTCCCTTCATCATTTTTTATCTCATACTTTGTTTCCCCCATCATCACTCACCAGATGTCATGTTTCGTCCTTTTATCATTCTTCCCATACTATATTCCCTTCATCATTCTTTATCCCATACTTTGTTTCCCCCATCATCACTCACCACATGTCATGTTTTCTCCTTTTATCATTCTTCCCATACTATATTCCCTTCATCATCCCATACTTTGTTCCCCCCATCATCACTCACTACATGTCATGTTACCTCCCTTTATCATTCTTCCCATGCTATATTCCCTTCATCATTCTTCATCCCATACTTTGTTCCCCCCATCATCACTCACTACATGTCATGTTATCTTCTTTTATCATTCTTCCCATGCTAATTTCCCTTCATCATTTTCCCCCCCATACTTGGTTCCCCCCGTCATCACTCCCCTATGTCTTCTTTCCCATGCTTGCCCCAAGCTAAGTCTATAAATAGCCCTCTCATTCCAAGCACAAGAGGAGGAGAGCTTTTAGTGGTGGTAAGGAGAAGATTTCAAATATTGACTTCCCCCCCCCCCTCACGTTTATTCCTAGGTTACGTTTTGTTTAAGATAGTTTTTTGAGTGAAGATCAAGAAGTCGACTAATCTTGTTTCCATCGGTGCTAAGTCACTCCCATTATGAAGAAGAGGCATCCCATAGTTGCCGCGAATCAGAGATCAAGAACAAATATCGGGAAGACGTTGTTGAGCAGGCTTCGCCGAGTAGACTTACCCTTCACCCAACAAGAAAAGAATGACTGTGAGCAGAGGAAAATGAAAGAAGATACATAGCGATCGATTTGATCCCTTTTCCACCGGTGCGCGTCACCACACATCGGAACGAGGTACCTTCACCGTAGTGCCTTTTAAATGTTAAGCCCCCCGAGATGCAAGATAAAACCCTCGGGAAGACGCCTGTAGACCAACCCTGTAGATTCACAAAACAAGGAAGGAAGACTAGAGGGAGAAAAGATAAAGACACATACGCGTCTTACAACCATGAACTTCTTTTCCTATGTTACATCCCAGCCCCCCCTTTCCCAAAACCGGCCTCTTGCCGTGTTTAGATTGATGATGATTTCGATCGTTATTTTAGTTTAAATAGCTTCGTTGTTTAACCGGTAAAAAATGATAAAAATAAAAACAGAAGGAAACGTTCCAAAAAGTCAACAAAAATATTCAGCCCAAAACTCTCAAAGGTCCATAAATGTCAAAAAATTGTTTAAGGCTTTGTAAACTTATTTACATTTTGAAAATCGTGAAGAAAATCCAAGAAAGTTTCCAACACGTTTGGCAAAGGTTAGATCTATTTCCTTATATTCAAAATTCAAAAATTGCATATAAAGTCAGCCCATCTGGTTTAAAACTTCTAGCTTTCATATTGTTGCTAAAATTCGGGTGTATTCGGCGAAACAATTGGAAAACCCTGAAAATCATATGGGTCGGACCAAAGCCCCTTTAAACTGATTTTTTCCAAAACTGCGTCAAGGTTTGCATGGCTCACTCCTTCCCGAAATGCGTTCACCCCACTGGTCTTTCTCCATTTCTGCTTACTTTATACTATTGTACGGAGTCCTATAACTTCACAAAAATCACGAAATTTTCATTTAAAATCTAAAAATCTCCGTCCATTATTTTAATACTTGTGGCATTTCAACTGACTTTTTTGTGTTATTTGCAAAGGTCGGGATAAAAATCAGCAAAAATCATTTCAACCACTTTAGGAATAACATCACAAAAATACTCTTTAGCGAACACGAAAAAAATCATTCCCCACAATCCCGACACAAAATTTCAAATAACCTCCCCCAGCAATTGTATGTTTGTATACCTTTAAGAAAAAACATATAGATCAAAATCTCGGGAGCGTATTGTTGTATCATATTTTCGAAGTTTGCATTCCCGATGATTGGCATACAATAGAGCTTTGGCTCTTTGGGCCTTAATGCTTTTGCCAGCGGTTTATGAGGGATTAAATACCTCTTATTAGTATTTTTCATGCTTTGTTTTTTATTTTGAAATCTGGGCAGTAATCTTCCTTATGTTAATTCTTTTGTAAAGGCTTCTATTCATTTTATTTCGGGGGTATATAACACTCTTATACATCTTCGGTACCGTTAGTTAAGATACGGGGCGGTAACGGGGCGTGCTATACCTTTCCTTGATCGTTGTTTTAACCATACTCCCGAGCAGCGACTATAGTGACGTTGACAACTGGATTTTCTACCCCTATGGGTGGTAGCATCACAGTGTTCTAACCACATGCAAAAGTAGGTGGCGACTTCTACCACAATAGTTTCCACGAAAATTCCACACTTTTTCCAAAGATAACATTCATTTTTTCAAGTTTCGTGAAGCCGACATCCCATTTTAAACCAGAGATCTGGTTCTCGGATCTGGTCTGCCGCGATCTATGCGCCCGACAAAGTTTAGATTCAATTTTATTATTATATGTTCACAATAAATAAATTCCACAATTAAAATAGATATCACCACATTCATAACTATATAAGATCAAGGTAAAAGTATTAAATCTTTAACAGATTTACTGCAAAATCCAATCTACCATGCATTTTTGATATACCTATCAGAAAGATTTCTCTTGTAATTTCCGTTCCTTTCAGTTCACGCTTCACGCATATCGCACGAACCACACATTCACAAAACTAGTACTTGCTCCAGATCAGATCTATGGATAGTTAGAGCTCCACGTATAACCATAGTACCCCAATCGTATATAGATGTTCCTTGGTACTATTAGCTTCTTCTGTAGGATTTATATCCCAAAAGATATGTCCCACATAAATGATGTGGGTCCCACATGATAGGCGAAATGTACCTACATATGATAAAGGCTTCTTGATATGAATTTATCAAGATTGTATGAGTTAATTTAAAAGGTTACTTGTTTTCCTCTCGCCCCTTCTTTTTCATCCCCGATTTCCTTTCTCTTTCTCCTGCCGCTCCTTCTCGCTCCTTTTTCCTCCTCCCCTTGTCTTTCTTCCTCTTCTTTTTTGGTCTCCGGCGCTGTGTTTTGTTCGCTTTTTTTCCGCCCTACTCTCTTTTGCCTTTTTGTATCCGCCGCTTCTTTTAGTTCTTTTCCGTCCCCTCTTGCGCACTTCTCACCCCTTTCTCCCTGCTTTTCGTGGGTTTTTTTTCCCTTTTCCTTTCGTCCTTTCCTCTTTTTTCCTTTTCCTTCTTTTCTTTCCCCTTTCTCTTTCTCCTTTCCTCTCTCTTTTTTTCCTCTCTTGTTCTTACCGTCCTTTTTTCTTCTTCCTATTCACTCCTCTCCTTCTTTTTTTTTTTTTCCCTCTTTTTCTTCTCCTCTTTTCTCTTGGCCCCTCCTCCTACTTCTTCCCTCCTCCTCTTCGTCCCTTTTCTTCTCTTCTTCCTCTCTCGTCTCCCAGCGTTTTATTTTTCCCTTTTTTTTCCCCCCTGTTCCCTTCTTCTCCTTCTGTCTTCCCTCCCCATTTGTACCCGTTGCACTTAGGCGCTTATTTCTCCTCTTTCCCTTGTCCCGTCATGCTTTTGGCTTATGGTGCCCTGCAGTTGGCTTTGCACCTCTGTATATTGCTGTCCGTGTAGGGGCCGTCTTTTCGTCCTCATTCTGACAACCCCTCTTCCCACTATTGTGTATGCCTTTTTCCTCTACTATTCTCTTGGGTGTGTCTGGTCCCACTTCTGTTGATTCCACCACAGTGTTTCTTCACCGTTTGTTTGTTTCTCTCTTTTTTTTCGTCCTCTTTTTTTTTTTTTTTTTCTTTGTCCTTCTTTTTTTCCCCACTTTTTTGCTTTTCTCCCACTTTTTTACAATTACAGCTGTATGGTTCATAAAAGGTAGCTTCTTAATATGAGCCAATTACATGGTGGACGTCTGCGCGATTCCTATACTATAAATATCTAGATGATATGTATATATTATATACTCCCACTCTCTCTCGCTCTTATTATGGGTGCTTTAGCCACTCAGGGTAGGACGCAAGGAATGTCCTCTCTTCTGTCTCTTGCTCTCATCCTCTTGCGGACTGTCTCATTAGATCCCTCGCTGTGAAGGAAGGAAAACTGAGAGAACTGGTTTTTGAGCAAGCTTGGTTTTTTTGAGGTCCCCCTTCTTTCCCTTCTTTTCTTCTTTTTTTTTTTTCTTATTTTTTTCCTTCTTTTCCTCTTTTTTTTCCTTTTTTTTTCTTCCCCCTTTTTTCTCCTTTCTTTTCTTTATTCTCTTTTTCCTTCCCCTTTTTTTTCCTCTCTTCTTTTTTTTTTTCCTTTAAGACACCGTATTCTCGGACCCCCCGCGTGTTCTTCCGACAATTTCGGCCAGTGCCGACATTGGTCACCTGTCGGTAGTAATCAGTGTGACTTATGCTTATTGCTTGATTGTTCATTTACGCATCTTAAATTCTGTAGTTGAGTGAATGTTCATTTGTCTTTTATTGACATACATCTGGCTCCGCACCCCCAACCATCCTATTTTTGCCATTGAATATTACTTTTCCACTTGACCACTTTCTATGCAGGTGTTGCTGTTTATTTATGAAGTCCTATAGGTGGTGCAATTCTTTCTATGGTATTCCCTCCTTTTTCCCCTCCAACCTTGCTTCATTGATCATTTTCTTCAGTTTACGTCGTGTTACATATTAACTTCACGTCTGTGACTTAACATTTCCTGCCCCCCTTGTTGCCCCACATAGTGTGCGATTGGACCGGTCCCCAGCGCACTCCTAGTTCACTTCCACAAATTTGGGCTCGGTGCGCCAACTACCGGCAATACTTCCCGAATCCCCAGTATTCTTTTGATTTTAAATATTGGTCCTCTTTGCATATCCCGACGTGTTTTCTGGACCTGCAAAAATCCTATAGCATTAACTCGTCACAACCTTTGTGGGCTCTCGATGCAGTCGCCCTCTCGTACTCCTTTCAGACACAACAAACTCATCAGGGGCAATCCTTTTTATTCTATTAAGAGACTTCCTCTCACACTAAACCACCAAGGCAAACTCCACAACGTGACTGTAAACCTATCTTTGGCCCTCCTATGTACGAGAAACCGTACCTTAACCATCTCAAATCTTCAACACTCTTAATTGTATCAGGCTGGGGGCTTCTTCATCTTCTAAGTAGGTTCCCGATTTGAAGTGTGGCACTGAGGTGCCATCGGTTCTATGTTCTCAGGTTTCCTCCAGTATTTCCTCATTCCCAAAAGAAATGCATGGCATGAGGCAGTACTGGCCACAATGTCGATGTATGTAGGATAGTCCAATCAGGCACTCTATCACAGTGCCCAGGCCAATGTCTTCAAAATCTCACCTTGTCTGTCGCTTGCAGAGACAGACGAGGACCGTGACCTAATTCGGAATGAAACCTACACCTTACCGACGAAATACAGAGGACAGCGGAAATCGAGAAAATTAAGCAAGAAAATATGATTGTTAAAAAAGGGTCGAGAGCGAGATTGAGAAAAATCGTGGTAGTTTAATCGACGACCTTAGAGCCTAGAATAGCTGAGTTTGAGTTAGAGAAAAAGCAGGGAGGAATCAGCGGGAGCAAAAAGGCTCTCAAAACCATGGTGCATGTGCATGGAAAAGGTCCGACTACTCTCGTTTTGCGCCTGTGAATGAAAATCCTCGATACGTGACCTGGAAAGGTCAATTTTTTTTTTTTTTGGGGGGTTTGGGAGGAGGTTGTGTTGTAATTATCCCAACGCAGTGACTGGTTACCACGGTAGTCTCCGCCATAGGTAAGGGAAATAATAAAATTTGGGGTGTTTTTCTTTCACCTTTTTTTTTATCCGAGGACAAAGTATTGATGTGTGGACACTGAAACCGGGTTATAATATCCTCCGATATGGCTTGTTATGATTAAAAATTTTGGCCATGGGAATACAATGACCCAAAACCCCTACGATGTTGGCTATGGATGCACAGGATTAATCAAAAATATTCAACCAGGCCAAGTACGAGATGTAATGGATGAATGGTGCGTTTGCTAATGTATGCGGTATCTAAATTACGATGCTTGAAGCAAGGGTATGTGTATATATACATGATGCCCGTTACATGATATGTGTATGCACACCTATAATGGGACTGTTCTTTCACTAAAATGCATGAGATGCCTGAAGTGCATGCATGGAAAGTATGAGGATGAAATGACCTTTCTTCTCAATCAAGGATTCTTGGCACCACACTTTAGTTTCTAGTATGGCACGATGGTACCCGAATTCACCGTAAATGGAAATCAAGGACAACGGCCCCGGTTCATCCATATGCTTTAGTCTTTACGCGGTTTTCGGATTCCAAAAGGGTCTCATAAATCTGTCCCAGTGCTTTCTTGTGCACGGCTCTGACACTTTTCAATTTATACAGGACTCAAAAGCTACCCAGGGTCTAAAATTCGGTACTTCCCGAAGATACTTCAACATTTGTTATAGTGGTTGGGCTGTCAGTACTTCTTCAAAATCGAAAGAGTTCAATTTCATGCCCGGTTTCGGACGTCGGTAGTTTCCATGATCTTTCAAAGCTCAGGGGGATTGTTCAAGATTGTCCCGGTAGTTGATCACTAACGCTTCAGTGATTCCCAAAACTTGAAGGAGTAATCAGAATTTGACCCAGCATTCCTCATAACGAGTTGACATGCTTTTTAGGCTCCAATTGGTGCCCTTGAACACCCGCATGGTGGATTGGGTTCCCGATTTTGACCCTCAAATAAAAGGGGGGGCAGGGATTCCTAATAATGAGAATTAATCATGCATTGAGTCATTAATGTGCTTAATCAAAGACATCAATCTGTTCGAAATAGTTGTTATGTCATTCAAAATTTATTCAGGAAAAGATATAAGTTTTACAAAGCATCCTTGTTCAAACGGTATTACATAATTGTGAAAACTAAATCTCTTGTTCTTGGGACAACGCTCCAGTTTCAACTCGAAGGGATGACCATTTGGTACTTAAGGTTGAATAGAGACTAGAGTCTGTTTTGGCTCACGGCTTATTTTGCGTGCTTGCTCCACGTGTTCGTTCAGATGAGTCTTAAGACCGGGGACGAAAGTCCGCTCGGGGATTTAGGTTTTCAGAAGAGAATAAGAAAACCAAGGCTCAAAAGCCCATCCCATGGCAAACAATCCTACCCAATTGAGGGGTTTAAGACATTTTCAAAGTTTGACGAACGCGTCCTTTTGACAAGCGCCACTCTGACCTTTTCAGGATCAGGGTAATTACGTAGTTCAGAATGAAAATTGAGTCTGACAATCATTTGAGGCAACAACATATGATAATTCTGTGTTCAGGTCTTTTCATTCGGGATTGTCATGTAGGTTATGGGTATTGGTTAAGAAAGAAAAGAAAAGGTGCATGAGTTCGAAACTTATGAATTTTACCAAAGGGTGTGAATGGCAAAGATCACAAATGACGCAATCTCTTGCCCGGCTTGTGCTTTGATTTCCCTTGTTCTTTGGCAATTTCATTTTGTTTTTTAATGGGTAAAATCGTGCCCTTAGTATTATTTAGGCTTGTGCGAGATCAGTCTTTCCAAAATTGCCCCCGTGTGGGGGGGGATCAGCGGGGTAATGAAAAGATTAAACATTTAGGCACACTGAGGGTATCAAGGGGGTGGGTTGTTTCTTCTCTAACTTATGGGTTGGTAGCAGAAAAAAAAAAATGGATCTCCATGCCGTTCATTGCACTTTGATTATTTGTCTCACATGATTTGGTTTGACTTTGAAAATCCCAACTGGTTTAATTTTGGGAAAATGACTTTTTCGAAGAAGATGGTTTTTTTCGATTTTAAAGCTCAAAAAAAGGTTCATTAAGTGATTAAAACATTGGGGGCTTTAAGGGAAATGGTGCGTCCAAAAATGGTATCTGTTCATCCTAATCGAAACAAATGAGCAAATAGGACCAATGAAATAACACTGTGATTCTTTCTTAATTTCTTTGGAGCAGTATTACAACATTAGGACATAATATTCTTTCAGAATCAGAGTTAAATAGGGTGGCAATAGGTCGTTCCGTCCAATTTGCTAAACAGTGAGGGTTGCTCATGGAACGCCTTCTAAACGTAAGGCCCTTCATAGTTTGGGTCCACTTGCCACGGAGGGTCTTGTATTGAATCGGATAAACTTTTCAGCACTAGGTCCCCCTACTTGACAACTGTCGGGGGGCCGCACTTTCGGTTACACGCTCTCATCATCATGTCTTTGGTACAGGGTCCATGGGCCATGGCGGCCATTCTTTTCCTCGAGCAAGTTTAATGGTTCATACCGGGATTTACCACTCTACCTAGTAAAACACTCTATTCTTTTAGAACTCTTAGAGATGGATCTCACTTTTACATGACCCCCTGCCTCCATTCCATACACCAAAGAGAAGGGAGAGTAAGTATAGAAAAGTAGAAGAGAAAGTAGACCGTGGAGGTCTGGTAGTAGTCATGTACGCCATTAGGGCGAAGGGAAACTTGTAATGCCCATTCTGTAAGTAAGTCGTTTCGTAATCTTCTCCAAACTGTTCAGTAAGTTTGTGTTGGCTGCTCCACGCGCCATTCATTGTGGTCTATAGGGTTGGAATTGTGATGCTAACCGTGAACTGATTGCAGAGGTTGGCATTACTCGTTGTTAAGGTTTTTGGATTATATGGATTATTCTCTCAGGGATCCGTACCGGCAGTCCAACTCTCTTTTGCGAAGAGGAGCTTATACATTATGTGTTCGAAAATTTATCCCGAGGCGCTTCTACCCAGGTATGAAATAATGATTGCCACAAGAGTGAAACGGTTGTCATACGGTTTTTGGGCTTATTGCCCGATCACATCCATGCCCCGGTGGAAAAAGCGGCCAAGGTGCGGAGAGGGCGCAGAGAACATGAGTGGGGCGGGTGGAATTGGATTCCGATAACGGTATAATAAAATGGCATTATGGCACTTTGGCGTATAGGCAATGCAACTCTCTTCATGGATCCAATAATACCCACTCCTAAGTATTTTGTGTTCAATGAGGGTGCCTCAGCATGGGGGTTACCGCAGACTCCCTCGTGAACTCACGCGTGACTTGTCGGGTTCCTGGCCTCTACACACCGGTAGAGGGTTCCATTGTCATGTTTCTTTTATGAAAACTTCACCCATCTAAGAAGAAGAAAACCCATGGCTAACCATTCTAACAGTCCTCCGATCATTGGATCTCCTTGGATACTCATTTTGGATGATAGGGGTGTTGATTGATATCATAAAACCATGGTTTCCGCGGCTCCTCATCACCGGCAGTGGGCAGTTCGTTATACTTTGATATGAATAGCTTTGTCTTCATCCCTTCTTCTACATGAATAAAGCGGCTAGTGTGGCTAGATCATCAGACATACATTGTTTTCTATTGGTGTATGAGAGAAACTGATACTTGTCACAAACCCTTCTATCCATGCTTTGAATGTACTCTTGATCAGGGAGGTACTAAACCTTAGAATCGCGAGTTTCCAGTCTTGGTAGCTGGGGATGACTAAGGCCGAGTCTCACCTACTATATCACTTGACACCCCGACTCTAAAGCGTCTGCAAACCCCAAATAAAATGCCTTCATATGGGCTATGTTGTTAGTACAAGGGGAAGATGAGCTTAGCTAAACATTGGATAAGTTCCAATCTGTGATATGAGCACTGCGCCTATCCCACATCCCCAAACATTGACTACCCCATCGAACAACATCCTCCATTCTTCAAAGTCTTCTTCCTCTTGGGTTAAGAAGTCTATATCTTGGTCTGGGAATTCAAACTCCATAGGTTGGTAATCCTCCACGGCTCTTTCAGCTAGGTATTCGGCAATGACACTACCTTTGATAGCTTTCCTGGTGACATAAGAAATATAATATTCGGTCAACAACATCTGCCATCATGCTACTCATCTAGTTACTGCGGGCTTTTCAAACATATACTTGATTGGGTCCATTTTGGAGATCAGCCAGGTGGAGTAATACAAGGTGTATTGCCTCAGCCTACTGACTGTCCATACCAAAGCGCAACATGTTTTTTTCCAGATCAGAGTAATTAGACTCATAATCTGTGAACTTCTTACTAAGGTAATAAATGGCCCTTTCTTTCCTCCCAGTTTCATCATGCTGGCCTAATACGCAACCCATGGAGTTTTCTGAAATCGCCAAGTACAAGATTAAAGGCCTTCTGGGTACTGGTGGCACTAGTACTGGGGGATTCAAAAGGCACTCCTTTATTTTTTTCAAAGGCCAATTGGCACTCTTCGTTCCACTTTTCTGGGTTGTTCTTTCTTAACAGCTTGAAGATGGGTTCGCAGGTGGTGGTTAATTGAGATATGAACCGAGCAATGTAGTTGAGCCTACCCAAGAAGCTTCGCACTTCCTTTTCAGACTTTGGGCTAGGCATCTCTCGAATGGCTTTGACCTTGTCAGGATCTACCTCAATCCCTTTCTCACTCACTGTAAATCCCAATAGCTTCCTGGAAGTAGCACCGAAGGTACATTTTTCGGGATTTAACTTCAATTAGCACTTCCGGAGCCTCTCGAACAATTTTTCCAATTTTAACGCATGGTCTTTCTCATTTCGTGACTTAACAATCATGTCGTCGACATAAACCTCAACCTCTTTGTGCATTAAGTCATGAACAAGGGTTACCATAGCCCTCTAGTAAGTGGCTACGGCGTTTTTTAGTCCGAATGGCATGACTTTATAGCAGAAAGTCCCCCATAATGTGATGAAAGTCATTTTTTCCTTGTCCTCAGGTGCCATACTGATCTGGTTGTATCCCAAGAATCCGTCCATGAACAAAAATAAAGCATGCTCTGCAGTATTGTCCACCAGCACATCAATGTGCAGGAGAGGGAAGTTGTCCTTAGGGCTTGCTTTATTTAGATCCCGGTAGTTGACACAAACTCGTACTTTACCGTTCTTCTTTATTATTAGGACAACGTTGGCCATCCATTCAGGGTACTGGGCTACCTCCAAGAATCCTGCCTCAAGCTGTTTCTGTACCTCCTCCTTTATCTTGAGTAACATCTCTGGCCGCATTCTCCTCAGTTTCTGCTTTACTGGCTTTGAATTCGGGTGAAGCGAGATCTTGTGGGTTACTAAATCCGTGTCTAAACCTGTCATGTCTTGGTACGACCAGGCAAACATGTCTCGGCCTTAGTAATTCAATCATTTTGTCTTTTTCATCACCCTTTAGTAGTGCCCCGATTTTCACCTGCTTGGGTTCTTCCTCGGTTCCAAGATTAATCATGACGGTGGGATTGCTACTGGTCAAGGTTGGTTTTTCATTGAACTTTAACATTCTTTCCATTTCAGGGGACAAGTTTATTTCTTGATCTTCAACTTCGGTTTCATGGATTGGATTTTCAAAGTTAATGTCAATTACTTAGCGAGGGATTCTGGTGTTGTTATTTTCTTTATTCCTGCATGAAATTAACAAACAAATTTTGACAATTGATTTCAAAAATGCACATAAATGACAAGGAATGCATGATTCATTTTCATTAAGGAGCTTCACTGATTTTTTTAGTGGCCGGGGGAATAAAAAAGAAAAGCAGAACTAAACAAATCCTGAAAAAAAAAAAAAAAAAAAGATCATTACATTATGATATCTGGTAAATCAAAAGAACTCCAGTTCTGAAGCTGTACTCCTGGTTGGAGATGACGGATCCACTCTGTGGAAGTGTTCGAGGGGACTTCAGCATCCAATACTGATATACTTAATTGCCGCAATTCTGCCTCCAGGTTGGATTGACTACTTTTTACGAAGGTCTAACTGATGGATGGGACGTACAGTCCTTCCTTGTAGATTGTTTCACCGGTGATTCTTTCCACCCTCCGCATCTTCTTCTCTTCAGCTTTCTTCCTTCGGTCTGCCGCCGTAGGTATGTAGCCAAGGCCATATCTGTCTTTCACTTAAGTATTAACGGCTTTCGGATCCCCTTTAGGTGTTTTCTGAGCCCTTTTTCCGAATGGTACCCCTATTTGATCATTTCGAACGCCATCATATGCACTGCGGCGGAGATCTGAGGGCGTGGGATTGGAGATCCTTCTGATATAGTTGTGACATTTATGATCTCAAAGGCTCAGAACGAGTCCTCCAATGCCTCTTCCGTGACTTCCACATAAGGAGTGGAAGTGGGCTTTGTTATCATAACATCGGTTTCACCATATACACAAACCAATTTCCCATCCACTACAAATTTGACCCGTTGGTGCAAAGAAGACGGAACTGCCCCGGTGTTATGTATCCATGGCCTCCCCAATAAGCAGCTATAAGATGGGTTATGGCCATGACTTGGAATGTAATGTCAAAGGTGACTGGTCCAATTTACACAGGAATTTCAATAAATCCCACCGATTCCCTGCAGGTGCTGTCAAAAGTCCGCATAGTCAAATTGTTTTGCCTTATGTATGACGGGTCAACAGGCAGTTTTTGTAGGGTCGTCATGGGCATGACATTCAAAGATGACCCATTATCAATCAACACTCGTGCAATCATGTGATCTCAACATTTAGCAGAAACGTGCAACGCCTGATTGTGCCCCTGTCCTTCCACGGGGATCTCCTCATCAGCGAATGTAATGTAGTTGGTAGTCGTAAGACCACCAATCACGTGGTTAAAATTATCGATGTTGATGTCTTGGGGAATATAGGCCTGATTAAGAGCCTTTAATAGGGCTTCCTGATGGGCTTCTGAGCTCAACAACAGTGACAAGATATAGATATGGGCCGGCATCTTCTTCAGTTGGTCAATGATGTTGTATTCACTGTGTTTAATTATCTTCAAGAATTCTTCGGCTTCCTGAGATTGAACTGGCTTCTTCAGGTTCCTATTCTATTCTTGGCTAGGTTGTACTTTCTCCAAGACCTCCGGCGTATAAACCCTTCCACTTTTGGTTATCCCTCTTACTTCAGCAGCACTGCTAGTTTCTCCTTCTGTGCGTACTTTACAATTGTACGTCCACGGCACTGCCCGATCACTGCGGTATGCGAAAGGGCGAGGGGCTAAGATCACTACCCGAACTGGGGCCTCTGGGACTTGTGGGGTTTTTCCCATGATGGGGATAAATGGTCTGTTGGTGAATTGGGGATGTTCAGATTCCCCTATGACTGAAACTTCATTCGTTTTCTGAATGCATCTAACTTCTACTCGTTTGCTGTAAATCAAGCTACTTAGAAAAATCTGAAAAGTCTTACATTGTTGTATTGATCTTTTCATAGTATTTTGGCATGCACATGGGGCGCCTTTAGGGCAAATAGCCTTTAGTCCTGCTAGGCCTGCCGTTGTCAGTTCACTATACACCCAGCCTAGCGTCATTTGCTCCCATCTTCTTTCGGATTTTTCCCCATCTTGTTCTTCGATCATTCCAACATTGTCCTTCCCATGGTCAAGCAAAGGATTTTCTTTAATACCCATCGGCTTCCCATCAAATGACAACCAACCCGCATCCCTCAAATCTTGCACCTTGTGTTTGAAAGCCCAATACTGGTCAATAGGGTGCCCTGGAGAATTGGCATGGTATGCACATCAGACCTCGGGATTATACCAATGCAGGGGAGGATTGGTGAGAGGAATCCCGGGGATGGTAGATATCATCCTTTGTTCTAGAAGCTGGGGGAATAAGTCTGCGTATGACATGGGAATCGGTTCCACTCTTTGAAAACTCTTGGGTGTATTCCTCGTGTGTGTCTGCTTCGGGCGAGTTGTTATGTTTGGCTGGGCTGGCACAAGTGCGGGGGCCACAAACCGGGGCCTGGGGCCCATATGTAGTGTTTGGTTCACTACTGGTTCCATGAAGAAATTTCCCCTAGGTCGTTGACTTCGGCTTCTCTGCCTTAGGCTCCTGATAGACCCCTGTATCATTTGGGTTTCTTCTTCCTTTTTACCTTTGACCCACTTCTTACTTGGGCCGTTATCGGTAGTGCCAGTTTTTATCCGTCCAGCTTTGACGTCGGCTTCCACTCTGGCCCCTGCTGTCACAATGTCCATGAAGTTATGGGGGGTGGACCCTACCAGATGTGAACGGTAGGGATCTTTTAACGTCCCTACAAACATCGATATTGCCTCACGATCGCTGACTGGAGGGTCCACTTGAGTGGCCGCGTCTCTCTAACGGTGTGCATACTCCCTGAAAGTTTCTGTTGGCTTTTTTTCCATTTCACAAAGAGACATCCTGTCTGGAGCCATTTCCAAGATATGACGATATTGCGCTTCGAAGGCATCAGCCAAGTCACCCCACGCACGGATCTGGGTCTTATTTTGCTGGACATACCATCTAGCCGTTGTCCCGGTAAGACTACTTTGGAAGCAATGCATCATCAACTTCTCATTATCGGTATAGGCGGCCATCGACTGACAATACATCCGAGGTGCGTCTAAGGGCATGTGGTCCCATCAAACTTCTCGAAGTCTAGCATCTTAAACTTTGGAGGGAGGACTACATTAGGCACTAGGCAGTAATCTGAGGGTCAGGCGGTACTGGCGATCCGAGTCCCCTCTATGGCCCTTAGCCGTTCTTCCAGCTCGTCACAACGGTATTCTGTCGCGGTCTTGCTTGTCCCTACACCCGCAACTGCTGATGAGGGTATCCCCATTCCTGTCACTGTCGGGATAAAAGGTGGCGTGCCATGCGGCAGTTTCTCCGAGGTGAATGGGGACGAACCAGAAGATTGCCCATGAATTGGCGTAAAACCGGGTGGGTGGATAGGATCATTTTCTTCTTCATGATCCTGATCTTGGGCTGTCTTCCCTTTGTTCAGCAGTAGGTCCAAAATCTTCTTCACTTGATTCCTCAGCTCTTCTTGCCCCTGCTCGATCCCCAGAACACGGCTCTCTAACTGCTCTGCCATGGCCTTAGCTTTTCCGCGGGTGTTGTACGGGTGCGTACTTGCCTCAATCTTGCTGGATCTCAGTCACATCCGACTTGTTTCCGCCTCCCTATCATGAAAACCCGCATCCTTCAAAACAAATGCATGTAATGGATGTTTATGAGTATGTATGAAAAAGGTGCAATCATGCAGTCCTATGTGCTTTAGCCAAGGTTCTAAAAAAAATCCTTATCATTTCTTTCAAATTTTCATACAATTTTTTAGTGAGAAACACAGAAAATTTCCACCTAGTCTACACAGGTTTCAAATACTGATTTCCTGGTCCGCTCCTGACGAGGCAGCTTGAATCTTCTGGGGTTGGTTCTAATTTTGTAAGAGCCGCACTTTCCACCTTCTGTTTCAGTGCTTTGTACTGGGCTTCCCAGTAGTTGGCCTTGTTTACACAAGGCTCCATATTTTCAAGTACTTTGTTGAAATAGTATCTCTGTTTTTCATATTGCTTCTCTAGGTCTTGTATGTACTGAGATTTTTCCTCAATTTCTGCTTTTGACTCCCTCAATTTTTGGACTTTTTGATAAAACATCTTTTGAAGTCTCTGCTTCTCTTTTCTCAAAAATGCCGATGCTTTCTTTGATGGTGAGCCCTGAATCTTCGGTGGCTTGCTTAGTTCAAGTTGAGGATCTACTGGACCCCATTTTGGAAACTGTTCTCTGGAGGTTATTCTTTTAGACGAACACATAGTTTCTCTCAGCCGTTTCTCGTCTGTCATAGTTTTTCCCTTGCACAAGAACCGAGGGTCCACCCTGTCACGTTTCCATAGCTCATAACTCTCCTGGACTCCCGAGTTCTGCCCGGTTGCTTCGACTATGTACACATGCCTCCATGATACAAAAAATTCCCGGATCTTCCTTTGGCTATCGTCATCCTCATATGTGAACCAAGCATCTGCCAGTCCATGGGTCATGGGTACAAACTGTATTGCGCCTACTTGCCTTCGGAACATAAGTGGTGCGTAGGATATTCCACCCCAGGGACCTAGCAGTGGGACCCAAGGAAGGTTTCCAAATCTATATATCACTTTGGGCTGGTCGATCCACGGTGCTTGCCATACAATCCCCTTGCTGACTAGATTCTGTAGCCTGTCTTTCCATTCGGTCCTGCCGGTGTGTTCCTCCTAATGAGCTACCTCGAGCTCTGCTAAAGGTATTCTGATTGTTGAGAAAGAAGCGCGAAAGAATCCCTGGATGCATGGAAAATGGCTCATCATCCGCACATAAAGCAATGGCACACAGTAGGTCAAACGAGTATGTCTCCTCATCCGGCATATGTTAAAAGATCGAAACGTTTCAGTAAGAATACCGTAGACTGGGTTCACCCCTTCCTTTACTTGTGCTACGAAGGAAATGGTGGCACGATCGATGATTCCCAATTCCTTCGGGAAGATAAGTAAGCCGTAGATGGCTAATGCTAGCAGATGCAGTTGGACTTCTTCCTTTCCTTCCTTCTTCATCAACTCTTTCAGGTGTTCCCAAGTGACCTTCGAGTCTCTCAGATTCTGGACCTTAACCTCGGTGACCCTGAACAAATCCTTGATGACAGATGTTCGAGCGGGCGCGTACGTTCTGTAGGGCGCAGTAGTTTGGCCAGATATAATAGTGAAGTGTATTCCTCTATGGTGGGAGCAAGGTCTACCCCATCCAGAGTAAAGTAGCAATACGATGGATTCCAGAATTCCGCCAATGCTTCAATCATATGGGAGTCTACAGAAACATGTAACAGAAAACCGATGTGCCCGTACGTCTAAGAAAAAGTCAATCGTCCCTGAGGCGTCCACCCCTTCCAAATGTCTCTCAGCTCCTTTAAGGAATTGGATCGAGCATTGATGTCAACCCTGTCTGGTATATCAAGCACCGATTTCTTACTTGTGCTGTCACCCCTCTTCTTTTGTTGACTTTCAGAGTAAATTGCACCACTGGTTCAGTATTATGATGGACTATTGTGCTCTCCATGAGTCAGATTTTAAACAGAACCTTGGCCAAGCTGACGGGAATGCCTAGCATGAAATGCGGGATGCAACATGTTTTTAAATCTCAAGTTATAATCATATAAGGTCACAGGGAGAAGGATGGAGCCTCTGTCCCAACCCCGGGGTAATTAGGTACATAAGGTCCTTTGAGGCTCTACCTTAGGCAAGGGATTATGGACAATCACGTGTGGTTAAGCTCTAACCCTATTGAAAAAGGTCCCAGATCTAAACTCCATCCTCCCTCACAGAGGTCCAGAAAAAGCTCGTACTGAGCGGAGTGGTTCGCGTGTCCCCATAGGCCATGCCACATGGGAATTGGCACTATTACACTCCTTTCTAATCCTAGCTAGGAAAGCCCGGGTGTAGAGTTGTAAGAGTGTGTGAGTTTAACCATTTCAACCTAGACCCCCTACCCCACATCCCTCCATTATTCAGAACACATGCTTAATAAAATAGCAAGGGAGACAAAACATCATGCTTATCCAAGGTACTGCTAATCACATGCTTAGCAAAAACAAACAAAACCAAACACATGCTTATTCACGAATCAAAGTAAGCAAGGCATTTACAATTATTTATGTATATGCAACCAAATTTGTACAAAAATGAAAGGGAGTAATCAAAAAGGCTTATTTAGATTTGAGATCGGGATAATTCTTAATTAATCACTAGCTCAACTCTTAATATCCCCAGCGGAGTCGCCAAGCTGTCGCAATGTCCCGAACTTGGTCCAGAGAACCAATCTCTGCTTTAAAAATGGGTTCGGCTTGCAAACTAGGAAATATGAATGTGTATTTTGAAAATGTGAATTTTCATGGAAAATGATGTGTGGTGGAGTCACCACTAACCTTTTGAAGTGTGGTTAGAACACTTAATTGCTACCCCGTTAGGGGTAGAATCGGTCTGCGTCACCAAAGTCAGGCTCGGGAGTATGGTTACGCAAGGGGAAGGTATTAGCACCCCCTACACGCCCGTTCTTACGAACGGTACCAGATTAATAAAGAGTTATCCCGAAATAAATGTAATAAGTCTTTAAAGATTACTCCCTTTCAAAAGTAAAAAAAAAAAAATGAAAATACTATATAGGTAGTCCCTTAGAACCGGGGCAATCCAATACCCCAAAGAGCCAATGCTCTTGGTCGCAATCATCGGGAAGGAAAATCGAAAATAGGATGATTTTTTCTTGTGCCTAAAAAGATATTTTTGTGATTTTTCCTAAGTGTGAAAATGATTTTTGTGATTTTTCCCGAACTTTCAAAATAACACAAATGAAATCAGTTGAAATCAAAATGTGAAAATAATTTTGGAATTTTTGAAAATTTCGTGATTTTTGTGAATTTTATGGATACAACAATAATATACAAGCGAAATGGAGAAAATCGGGGTGAACAAGTTCGGGAATGGTGAGCCGGTCAAACGTTGACTAGTTTGGGGGAAAAACCAGTTTAAGGTCTTGGTCGAGACCAATGATTTTTCGGGGTTTTCCAATGTTCTTCCGAATACAACCGAATTTTAGACAACAATCATGAAAGTCATAGTTTTAAAGATATGATTTTAGAATGCATTTTTGAAAATTTTGAATGTAAGGAAATAGATCTAACCTTTGCCAAACATGTTGGAAACTTTCTTGGATTTTCTTCAAGAATTTTCAAATGTAAATAGGTTTCAAAGCCTTAAAAATTTTTTGAATTTTCTTTGAGAATTTTTATGAATTTTTGTGTCTTTTACGAAGTTTCCTTTTTTCTTTTTTTTATGGGTTAAAAAGAAGCTATTTAAAATAAAATAAAAAATCAAATCAAATCAAATAAACCGGCAGAGGCCGATTCAGGAAAGGGGGCGAGGATGTAACATAGGAAGAGAAAGTTCATTGGTTTTACCTATCGTCTTTTTCTCCTCCGGTCTTCCTTCCCTGTTTGTGAATTTGCAGGGGTTGGTCTACAGCGTCTTCTCGAGGGTTGTTCTTGAGCTCTTACTCGAGGTACTACAGAGTACCTTTTTCCGATGGGGTGACTCAGCACCGGTAGGAAAAGGGATCAATCGATTGCTTGATCTTCTTTCGTTTTCCAGTCTTCATTTCCTATTGGTGAGTCTACTAGGGCCGCTCTACAACGTCATCCTGAGAGTTGTTCTTGAGATCTGATTCGAGGCACTACGGGGTGCCTTCTTCAAATGGGGTGACTCAGCACCGATAGGAAATGGGATTAGTCGACCTCTTGATCTTCACTAAAAAAAAACTAGCTTCACAAACTTATAATAGAAAACTTCAATATTTGAAATATTCTCCTTACCACCACTAATAGCTCTCCTCCCTTTGTGCTTGGAATGAGAGGGTTATTTATAGGCTTAGCTTGGGGCAAGCATAGGAAAGAAGACATAAGGGAGTGATGATTGGGGGAACCAAGTATGGGGGGAAGAATGATGAAGGGAAATTAGCATGGGAAGAATGGTAAAAGGAGATAACATGACATGTGGTGAGTGACAATGGGGGGAACAAAGTATGGGATGAAGAATGATGAGGGGAATATAGTATGGGAAGAATGATAAAGGGAGGAAACATGACATGTGGTGAGTGATGATGGGGGGACAAAGTATGGGATGAAGAATGATGAAAGGAATATAGTATGGCAAGAATGATAAAGGGAGGAAACATGACATGTGGTGAGTGATGATGGGGGGACAAAGTATGGGATGAAGAATGATGAAGGGAATGTAGTACGGCAAGAATGATAAAGGGAGGAAACATGACATGTGGTGAGTGATGATGGGGGGACAAAGTATGGGATGAAGAATGATGAAGGGAATATAGCATGGGAAGAATGATAAAGGGAGAAAACATGACATGTGGTGAATGATGATGGGGGGACAAAGTATGCTTGCATTTGACAAATTAAAATAAATAATAATAATAATAATAATAATAATAATAATAATAATAATAATAATAATAATAATAATAATATGAGGGTTCTAGAAGCTGTGCGGAGCCCATCAAAGATGTGTGGGGCCCACGCGCCATGTGGGATCCACAAGCCGTTTGACGGTTACAGGAACTCGAGCTAGCAAGGCACCAGATATGTGGATCCAAGTTAGCGTGCCAAAGGGGGTAACGTGCATCGGATGTAGGAATCCGAACTAGCGTACCAAGAGAGGTGGGGCCCACCAAACATGTGGGGCCCAATGAAGATATGTGGGGCCCACAAGCCACATGGGGTCCACGAGCCATTTGAGGATTATAAGAACCCGAGCTAGTAGGTGCAAGCATGCCAAAAGAGGTAACGTGCATCGAATGTAGGAATCCGAGCTAGCGTACTTGAGGGGGTAACGTGTATCGGATGTAGGAATCCGAGCTAGCGTACTAGAAGGGGTAACATGCGTCGTATGTAGGAATCCGAGCTAGCGTACCAAAGAGGGTAACGTGCATCGGATGTAGGAATCCGAGCTAGCATACCAGAGGGGGTAACGTGCATCGAATGTAGGAATCCAAGCTAGTGTACCAGAGGGGGTAACGTGCGTCGGATGTAGGAATCCGAGCTAGCGTACCAAAGAGGGTAGTGTGCATCGAATGTAGGAATCCGAGCTAGCGTACCAGAGGGGGTAACGTGCATCGAATGTAGGAATCCGAGCTAGCGTACCAGGGAGTAATGTGCATCGGATGTAGGAATCCGAGCTAGCGTACCAAGAGATGTGGGGCCCACAACACATGTGGGGCCCAATGGAGATATGTGAGGTCCACAAGCAGTGTGGGACCTACAAGGATGTGTGGGGTCCACAAGCAGTGTGGGACCTACAAAGATGTGTGGGGTCCACAAGTAGTGTGGGACTTACAAGAATGTGTGGGGTCCACAACCAATGTGGGACCTACAAGAATGTGTGGGGTCCACAGCAGTATGGGATCTACAAAGAATGTGTGGGAAGGTTTTGACATGAGGTCTCCTCGGAAAGGCCTGGTTAAAATTGGGGTGTCTACAATCTTGTTATGGGTTCATGTGAAAATTTGTGTTCATAATATTTACTGGAATCGAACTGAAGAATTCATTTGATAAATGATTCCTTTAATGGATTTATGGGGGTTGTTGTTGATTTGAAAATTTTCTTTCATGTGGATTGTTCACAGTTTTCCCTTATAAAGTGATATTAAAGTAGGGCTACTGAATGATATGCATGCAAATAATTTTATTAATAATATAATACTCACATATTATGCATGCATAAGTTAGAGAATTTTACATGAAGGTAAGTTAGTAAAATTCTTATATTGGGAAATTGATTATCTGTTATATATTATGGATTGGTATTTTGAAATGAATGTTGGACTGCAACTTTTTTTTAATATATGGGCTGCAGTTTTTAATTGTATGAGCTGCCATTTTTTTTTTTAATATATAGGCTGTAGTTTTTAATTGTATGGCCTGCCTTTTTTTTTTTTTTTTTAATTGTATATGCTGCAAGTTTTTAAATGTATGGGCTGCCAGTTTTTTTTTTTAATTTATGGGCTGCAAGTTTTTAAATGTATGGGCTGCCAGTTTTTGAATGTATGGGCTGCTAGTTTTTTTTTTGTAATTTATAGGCTGCTAGTTTTTGATTGTATGGGCTGCTAGCTTTTTGAATATATAGGCTGCTAGTTTTAAAATTGTACGGGCTGCAGTGTTTTTAATTCATGGGCTGCTAGGTTTTACATAAAATAAAATAAAATATTAATCCAAGTAAAATTGTCATTGTGAGAAATTAATTATCAGCTTTAAACTTGGAATAATTTAGCTGAGTATGGAGTCAATCAATGTTTATATTATGATTAGCTTGTTATCATCAAAGTGATTTCGTTAAGAAAAATTATAAACATTGTATTGAGATATAATCTTGCAAAATTATTACAAAATGATTATTTGAATATTATGGTTGACCCAAAGGTACACCAACTTTCAAATAATCATTGATTTAATCATGATAATTAATGAATAATAGTGAGATTGGGATGTCTGCCCAAAGGTGACAGACCAATCAAACTTTATGAAGGTTATCAATTATGTCTTGATAAATGAATATTACCAGTAAGTGTAAGGATTAATATATTGCATAAGTTGATCCAAAGATTGAATGCAATTTACTAATGAAATGGTTTAAACTCAAAGCGTTAATGTAGTGAGCATTTTGTGTTATTGCAGTGTCTGTTCCTGTTTCATTGCATTTGCTGGCTTCTTCTATTCCAATCTTTAATGGGACAAATTTCACTTACTAGAATGAACAGATTCAGTTTCACCTAGGTGTTTTGGATCTGGACTTAACTCTGCGAATGGATAAACTGGCTGCTATTACTGAAATCAGCAGTTCGGAACAGCAAGTTTTGTATAAGTCATGGGAAAGGTCGAACAGATTAAGTATGATGTTTATGCGAATGTGTTTAGCAAATAATATTAAATCAACACTCCCTCAACTAGACAACGCAAAGGAATATCTTAAGGCAGTGGAAGATAGATTTCGTTCAATTGATAAGTCCCTTGTAGGAAGGTTAATGGCTGAACTAACCATAATGAAATTTGAGGGTAGCAAATGAATGAATGAACATGTCTTAAAAATGTATAATCTGGCTGCTAGACTTAATACTTTGGGAATGAATGTTAATGAAAATTTTCTTGTTCAGTTTATCTTGAACTCTTTGCCAACTCAGTACGTGCCTTTTCAGATTCACTATAACACAATTAAAGAAAAATGGAATGTGAATGAATTGGAAAACATGTTAGTTCAAGAAGAGGCAAGACTCAAATAACAGGGACAAAATTCAGTAAATGTCATGAGTCACGCAACTGGAAGTAAAGGAAAGAAAATAAAGAAAGGTTTAAAGAAGGATCCATTGAAGGTGGCGAGTACTTCGTATGGTGGTGAGGCTTGCAGGAAGGAACATTATGGTCCCAAGTGTTACTTTTGTCGTGGCTATGGCATTTAAAGAAAAATTGCCTGAAACTTAAAGTATGGTTCGAAAAGAAAGGTAAGCCTTTAGCTTATGTATGTTTCGAATCAAACATGACACAAGTTCCTTCTAACACTTGGTGGATTGACTCTGGTTCTACTGTTCATGTTTCCAATTCGATGTAGGAATACCTTACGATCTAGAGCGTAAAGGAAAATGAACACATGATAGTCTTGGGGAATGGAAATCAAGTGCCAGTTATGGGTGTTGGAATTGTTCGGCTGTATCTTGAATCGGGTCATATTTTAGACCTGTTTGATACTTTGTATGTTCCAAATATTACTAGGAACTTAATTTCCATGTCTAGATTAGATAATGACGATTATGGTTTGTATTTTGAACATAAAGGTTTCCGTATTATGAAAGGTGACTTATGTGTTAGCTCTTGTATTTTGTATAAGGGGTTGTATAAATTTATCCTTAATGAAAAGTTTGCTGAAACACTCCTTACTCTGCATCATAATATTGGAACTAAGCGTAGTAGAATAAACGAGAATTCCTCTTTCTTGTGGCGTAAAAGACTGGGTCATATATCCAGGGAAAGAATGGAGAGATTGGTAAAGGATGGGGTTCTCACGAACCTTGATTTTACTGATTTTGATGTATGTATTAATTGCATTAAAGGAAAGCAAACTAAATATACAAAGAAAGGAGCCACAAGAAGTAAGAATTTATTGGAAATTGATCATACTGATGTATGTGGGCCTTTTGACTCACCATCTTTACGTGGAGAAAAGTATTTTATCACCTTTATTGATGATTTTTCATGATATGGCTATATATATTTGTTGCATGAAAAGTCTTAAGCAATAGTTGCTTTAAAGGCATATGTTGCTGAAGTGGAGCGACAATTAGATGGGAAAGTGAAAATCATTAGATCTGACAGAGGTGGTGAGTATTATGGTAGGTATGATGGCATAAAACAATGTCCAGGACCAATTGCTAAATTCCTAGAACAACATGGTATTTGTGCTCAATACACAATGCCTGGTACGCCTCAGCAGAATGGTGTGGCTGAAAGGCGGAATCGTACTCTTATAGAAATGGTTAGGAGTATGTTGAGTAATTCCTCAATACCAATTTCATTATAGATGGAAGCCCTTAAAACAACAGTGTATGTGCTAAATCGGGTTCCTAGTAAGGCAGTTTAGAAAACTCCTTTTGAACTGTGGACTGGACGGAAACTGAGTTTAAGGTGTTGATTAAGGTGTAATCCCAAGAGGGGGGGTGAATTGGATATAAAAAAAATTAAGCCACTTAATTTCCTTTTACTCACTTCTTATCAATTTACCAACTACTTCTCGTTGCTTAATTATGTATGAGTGTGGCAATCCTATCTACGCATGCAATATACTCAATTTAAATATAACGCGAAAAATAAAGAATAGAGGGAAGAGAGAAGACAAACGCAATTTTACGAGGTTCAGCTGACTTTGCCTACGTACTCGCCTTGAGCAACCACTCAAGGATTCACTAAAAAAACCTGCTCCTAAAAGTAGGACGGAGCTTCCTTTACAAACCACTGCTTACAAGAGGTACAGCTCCCTGACTCACTCGAAAAATGAGCAGCTCGAGAGCTATCCCAAGTATAGGAGTTCTATCATGTAATACTAAGCCCAAGGGCTAGATCGTCTCCTCAGGGAATGCTTTTTAATCTCAAATTTGACGTTCCTCCAATCAAAAATAAAAATGCACTGAACTCGGTTCAGATTCAGGTTTTCAAGATTGTGGAAACTTAAATGAAAACACAAATTAAAGTCCTAAAACTAGCACGCACGGAATTAAATAACAATAATAAAACCCTAATCTACTTAAGGAAACACTAGAGCATAGTAACTAAAAATGGAAACCTTAAACATGGAATTAAAAATACGCAATCACAATCACATTTTAAACACGAAACAAACAAAACTCTAAACCTAGCATGCAATGAAATTGAGAGCAAAAACAGAAACTCTAATCTACTCAAGGAAACATTGGGACACGCGTTAATTAAAAATGGCAACCTAGAACATGGAATTAAAAACACACAATGGAAACTAAACTAGACACATACTAAAAAAAAACCAAACCTACTAAAAATTGAACCTTTAGCACAATTAAGAGATCAAATCAAGACTCACAATTTAAATGTAAACATGAACTCAATGGAAATTTAAAAAACATAAACAATAACGGAACACAATAAAAACATAACCTTTACTAATCATAGACCCTAACTAAATCGAATTTCGACAAAAAAAATATCTGAATTTAATTAAGAATGCTAAATTAAAATAACTATCAATTAGATAAACAAAGAGATTAATTTAACAATAATGAAATACTCAATATTACTCAACTTAAATAAAAAGAAAGAAAACTCCAATAATATTAAAAAAAAAACTAAACTTTCTTCAATATTCCAAGATTCAAAGAAAAGTAAATAAAATAAAGAAAGAAAAGAAAAGAGAGAGAGAGAAACAAAACCACGGAGCCGTGAAGTTGCTGCTGTGCTGGAGAAGTTGCTGCTGCGCTTTGGTAGTCCTGCTATGGAGTCGGCTAGTATTCTGCTGTGCTTGGGGACTGCTGAAGGTGGTGGAGGAGGCTGGCCGTACTGCAAGAGGGTAGAGGAGGCCAAGAGAAACAGAGGAAAGGGGGAGAGTGAGGGAGGAAAGACAAAGGGAAGGAAGAAAGACAAGGGGAGAGAAGCAGAATTGAAAAGAACAAAAAAAACAAACTAAACAAGAAGAAGAAGAAGAAGAAGGAGAAGGAGAAGAGGAGAATGGGGAGCCATGGGGGCTACCTCTGCAGGAAGAGAAAGAGAAGGGTTAAATAGGATAGGGGGGAAAGCCCTAGACCCAAATAGGAAACCCGAATTGCTATATTTTTTCATTTTTTTCATTCTCTGTTCATTGCAAATTCTGCTCTTCTGGAGCCTATATCACACAAAACTCAAAACCAAAAGTTGTAGATAATCCTTTCCTCTTTCTCCAAAAATTTGAATCGTCTCAATCGGAGCTTGGATGGAAAAGTTATGTACAAATACGAAAAGATGTCGGTTTTGATTCGCGGGAATTTTCGTGCGACAAAAAATTACCAAATTCTCATAAATAGTGCAATAAAATTCAAGAATAATGATTTTGACACTTTATTAAAATATTTAATAAATTTAGACATTTAATTAAAAATATAAACGGTAAAATCCGGGTTAAGCGTCCAATTACACAGTTTCGGCGCGTAATCACACCCCCCAACTAACGTTTTTCTAGTCTCTAGCAAATGACGTGAATGAATCTCAGGGTGGTATCTATAACTATAAACTCCGGTGATCATGAAATCAATGCATATGTAACATAACTATACCACTTCACATACAAGAACATAACTGAATTTCACACAAGCTTATTCATATTCAATGCACACGACTCCAAAACACGTCACCCATGCAAGTTTCATCGTTTATATGTCATTTAAGAGCATTATACTCACATGAAGTTAATCAGTGGCACATTCAGAGTTAATGCAATCATATAAGTTTGAGTATAAACAGGTAAACTCTCGAGGTGTGTGTAATGTGTGTGACTCAGTACACCTAGGATGCTAGCGGACACCTATAGAACGGTCGCTTTGACTCGGCCTAACTAGTATACCCTCAAGAACACTCAAAGAAAATGGGTTCACTCATCATATGTGAGGAAGAATGTCGCGATCAAACATCCCACATATTAAAAAGGAATAAACGCTAGGTATATGGAGTGAACTAGTCTTGAAAGGATCTAGCCTATCTATAAGGTGTTGGGTCCTTCACCCTAGCATCTTCTCACCTACTCGCCATATCCAACTGAGACCACCCTAGATCAACTCATTCACAAACTTGTCGTGAATACATCTAAGGCATTAACCGGTTGAAGAATCTTCATACGTGGAAAATATGTGTCGTCCTTGACTTTTTGTGATATGTATTTGGGCCGGCATTGACATTTCATTTCATGCGCATATGTGTTGCTTATTCTTTTTTTCTGCTCATTCTTCATTTTCTGTCTTTTCTTGATCAATAAGGACATTATAACACTTCTTTTGTAATCTTCATACCATCAATGGGAATTGAGCTTGAATAGGGGTCCATGAATTAAGTTTATCTCTAGAGGTGGCTCAGCCTTCACATTTTGAGTAGGCTACAAGACCTAGGTTTCTATCTCCCCACTAGGTGTCACCTCTAGGCTAGCAAATCAAAAATAAAGACTAGTGTACAAGGAATCATCCAGAAAAAGAGAATTGAGTTCTATGAACTCTGATTTGATATTAATGCTCAAAAGGACGATAAATAGCTCAAGAATATCTCACAAAGGTGTCATAGTCGCCACGGGTGCTCTCTCAGTGCTCACAGGAAACCCTAAGTGCAATGAATCACGTGAATGTATTTATTCAACCTCGTGAGATGCCGTATAAATACAGGAAATCATATAGTCAAATTAACATAAATGTATTACCAATCGATTCTTCATGGAGTCATAAGATCATATAAAGAGAAAACTATGCATGATTGACTTAAGTGTGTCATTCATAAGTTATATGCAAGTATGCGAAAGGTATGAGTCAGTGTTAAGCATGGAATAATGCAATGTAATCCTTTAGTACTCCTCCTTTCTTTCTCTCTTTCTTTTTGATTTTTTTTTATTTTTTTTGTTTTTAAAAAAAAAAAAAAAAAAACTCAGTAGGTGTACGTGCACAGTGTCACATGCGAATGCTCATCCCCCCCAACTAAAGTGGAACATTGTCCTCAATGTGAAAGCATAGGGGAAATAGAAAATACTGTGCACGGGAAAAGTAAGGCGTACTTGAGTGGCGAAATAATAGAAAACAAAGATCAAACTACGAGAAAATAGACCTGAAAACTAACTAAAAATAAAATAAGATAAAATAAAAGGAAAATAAGGGAAAGAAAAACATCACAATTTTCTTGGCGGAGGCTTTGGAGGAATTTCGTCTGGTGGCCGCAGGTCTATAAATTGCACCGACGGTTCTCCAAATTTAAGCTGCCACAATCGATCAGTTGTCATACCTGCACAAAAATCAACCTCAAATGAATTAATGCGTGTTAAAATACCAAACAATTTGTGTGCAGGTCGACCCTCTTGTGTTGACAAGAATGAGTCTTTATTCAACATCGTTTCCAGGAAATTTGCTTCTTTACGAACTAACGGTTGAGAGAAAGTGATCGGAATAATTACCTACAGTTTTTCAGAAGCATTAACATTAAAGGTTTTACCTAGTTCTTTGAAAATTATATGCTCACCAGAATGGTCACCTTCTTTATCGGGTATACATATCATCATACCACTGCAAGAGTCTGCCTCTATATTAGGCTCCTTAACATCTAATTCAGGCAGGAGTGACGATTTCATGATTTCTGAACTCAGAGTAGGAGGTACCACAGGTTGGTACTCCGTATGAGTATCAGTCTCATCATCAACTAAATGCTCCTCTTGTGGCCCCGTTTCCTCTTATTTTTCTTTTACCTCTTCTGGTTCAGCCATGACTTCTAGTGCTGGGACAACTAGTTGTTCGATGATGAGCATCTCAAGTTGGGAAAATTCTTTCTCGCTTCTCGAAGTAGTGGTGGCCTCTGCTACCTCAAAGAGATCATCGTGCATTTGTTGTTGTGGTTGCTGGTACTCTTGAGGACTAGGCTGAAGTTCTGCGAGTGTTTTCTCATTTTCTAAGATGTCCAACTGTGTGCTTATCGCGTTAATGGTATCCCGCAATTCATTATTATGATCGACTTGAGTTTGCATGAATTGTTGGAGCATGTTCGCCATCTGTGTTATGCTATCCTCCAAAAATTCTAATGGCATACAGCTCTGAGGGATCTGTTGTGGCTGGTAATGAGGCGGAGGAATATCTGGGTATTCTGGTGGTTCATATGCATCATCACCACTAATTGTGCTAATAGGGTGTGCAGTCATGGGTGCCTGAGTGTATCGTGTATTGCACTGTGGGACATTGTCAGCTAAGTAATCAAAGAATGATAATACTTGATTTGGATCCTCGCTGACGGGCTCTCCATTAGACATAGTCTGGACAAAACACTTGCAATCAGGGGTAAGAGCAGTATAAAAACAATCAGCTAACCTCCATGAGTCAAACCCGTGATGTGGACAAGTGCTTAGTAAATCCTTGAATCGCTCCCAGCAAGCCTGAAATATCTCATCATCTTGCTGCACAAAATTAAGAGTATGTTCCTGCAGAAATTGAGTTTTCTGTGAGGGACAAAATGTATGCAGGAATTCACGCTCCATATCAACCCAATTAATGATAGAGTGAGGTCTCAAGGAATGAAACCAGATCAGTGCCCTATCCTGCAAAGTAGCAAGAAATAAATTTAGTCGAATAGATTCATCAGTTTTAACATGAGAGAAAAACATGTTGCAGGTTAATTCAAACTCTGCTAAGTGCTAATATGGGCACTCAGATTCCGTCTCGTAGAACTCGGGTAGCAATGACGTCCTCCCATGCTGCATCATAAAATTAAGCTCATCATAAGGCAAAATAGTGGAAGAGGATGCAGTGGCATATTCAAGTTGCAAAAAATCCATTATCGTGCGCGGTGCACATGCAGCCATTTTTCAAAACTCAAAATTTTTTTCTGTTTTTGTTTTCTATTTTTTTTCTTTTTCATAAAACTAACAAAAATGACAGGAAAAATGCAAATTTGAGACTAAGACCGACATTCCCCGGCAACGTCGCCAAAAACTTAACTCACTCGAAAAATGAGCAGCTCGAGAGCTATCCCAAGTATAGGAGTTCTGTCGTGTAATACTAAGCCCAAGGGCTAGATCGTCTCCTCAGGGAATGCGTTTTAATCTCAGATTTGACGTTCCTCCAATTAAAAATAAAAATGCACTGAACTCGGTTTAGATTCGGGTTTTCAAGATTGTGGAAACTTAAATGAAAACACAAATTAAAGTCCTAAAACTAGCACGCACGGAAATAAATAACAATAATAAAACCCTAATCTACTTAAGGAAACACTAGAGCATACTAACTAAAAATGGAAACCTTAAACATGGAATTAAAAATACGCAACCACAATCACAATTTAAACACGAAACAAACAAAACTCTAAACCTAGCATGCAATGAAATTAAGAGCAAAAATGGAAACTCTAATCTACTCAAGAAAACATTGGGACACGCGTTAATTAAAAATGGCAACCTAGAACATGGAATTAAAAACACACAATGGAAACTAAACTAGACACATACTAAAAAAAAACCAAACCTACTAAAAATCGAACCTTTAGCACAATTAAGAGATCAAATCAAGACTCACAATTTAAATGTAAACATGAACTTAACGGAAATTTAAAAGACATAAACAATAACGGAACACAATAAAAACCTAACCTTTACTAATCATAGACCCTAACTAAATCGAATTTCAACAAAAAAAAATATCTAAATTTAATTAAGAATGCTAAATTAAAATAACTATCAATTAGATAAACAAAGGGATTAATTTAACAATAATGAAATACTCAACATTACTCAACTTAAACAAAAAGAAAGAAAACTCCAATAATATTAAAAAAAAACCTAAACTTTCTTCAATATTCCAAGATTCAAAGAAAAGTAAATAAAAGAAAGAAAGAAAGGAAAAGAGAGAGAGAGAAACAAATCCACGGAGCCGTGAAGTTGCTGCTGTGCTGGAGAAGTTGCTGTTGCGCTTTGGTAGTCTTGCTATGGAGTCGGCTAGTGTTTTGCTGTGCTTGGGGACTACTGAAGATGGTGGAGGAGGCTGGCCGTACTGCAAGAGGGTAGAGGAGTCCAAGAGAAACAGAGGAAAGGGGGAGAGTGAGGGAGGAAAGACAAAGGGAAGGAAGAGAGACAAGGGGGGAGAAGTAGAATTGAAAAGAACAAAAAAAACAAACTAAAGAAGAAGAAGAAGGAGAAGAGGAGAATGGGGAGCCATGGGGGCTGCCTCTGCAGGAAGAGAAAGAGAAGGGTTAAATAGGATAGGGGGGAAAGCCCTAGACCAGAATAGGAAACCCGAATTGCTATATTTTTTCATTTTTTTCATTCTCTGTTCATTACAAATTCTGCTCTTCTGGAGCCTGTATCATATAAACCTCAAAACACAAAAGTTGTAGATAATCCTTTCCTCTTTTTTCAGAAATTTGAATCATCTCAATCGAAGCTTGGATGGAAAAGTTATGTACAAAATACGAACAGGTGTCGGTTTTGATTCGCGGGAATTTTCCTGCGACAAAAAATTACCAAATTCTTATAAATAGTGCAATAAAATTCAAGAATGATGATTTTGACACTTTATTCAAATATTGAATAAATTTGGACATTTAATTAAAAATATAAATGGTAAAGCCCGGGTTAAGCGTCCAATTATGCAGTTTCGGCGCGTAATCACTCCCTCCTTATTCGCTGCTTACAAGAGGTACAACTTCCTCCTCACACCCGATTCACAAACCGAACCGTGTTTACAATGAAATCTGAAAATAACACTCAAAACAATGCTTCTAACAAAAGCTAGTGAGTACAATTCAATTTCCTAACACATTAACAAATGAGATAACTTGAAGCTCGTGAATGTATGAAAACGATAAACTCCTTTTATGTATGATATGCCTCAACACACGAATCCCTTTTTAACCAAAACTTTCAAGTAAAGATAAATTCAAAACGTTTTAGAATAATCTAGGGTTCTTGATTCACTTTGCAAAAATGCACACTTATATAATTGAAGTGAACTTGTTGGCAAAAACTTTGTCTTGAATATACACTCAATCAAAATCACAAAATTTTTATTTCAAGTACTCAACCAAAAAACTGAGTATATTACTTTGCAAAAAAATATCCCTCAATTAAAATTATATTTATAAGTATCAAGGATATTAAATCAAGTTCTAATGTATCTATAGATAGATCCTTTTAGAAACCACACACTTGAATCAAACCTTTCAATGAGTCACACACCATAAAAAAAATAATGATCTTGTTTAAAATAGCTTGATATATATAAAAATACTTTCAAGATCACTCTTTTAATCAAAAACTAGGTTTTTCAATAAGAAGCTATTTGAGAAAATATATGTATATTTATATACTCTTGAACCAAGATTTAATCTACCAAGTTAGATAAACCTTCTCAAGTAATGATCTCTTAGAAAATTAATTTTTGTACGAAAGGTGCACTCAGGATCAATACTTATCAATACTAGTCAAGAACAACCAATGAGATTATATGAAAAAAAATCACAAGACTAATAACTTGAAAGATCAAACCTCAATACTAGATTGAAGTAGTAGAGTAACCAAGTTCCCTTTGAAAATCTGAATTGATTTGCCCAAGCTTGAAGATATGAGATTGATGTATAGGCAAACGAATAGCACTAATCAACAAACTTGCAACAAGGTGTTTTCTTCTCTTTCTTGTGTGTTTCTTTCTTTTCTAAGGTTTAGATATTCATAATATATAGCATATTACCCCTAGAATTAATTTCAGCCGTTGGATCAATAAGATACCTCGCGTGTCTTTTTTTAATAAAGAACTGATTTTTAGGCTTTCCCGCGAGTTCAGGCAACCGAACTCGACTTCAGGCTCCTGAAGTGTCAACTTCAGGCCCCTGAGGTTCCAAGGTTAGGCGACCGAGGTACCTCTGCCAAGTTCTATCTTTCCCATTTAATTCTTCAGGTGACTGAACTTAATCTTCAGGCAACTGAAGAAATTTTTTTAGGCTACTGAAGTCCAAATTTTTATTTCCTTTTTCTAATTTTAGAAAAATGCTTTGCTCTTTTTATTGGACCTTTTATAAAACATATTTTCCATGATTTCAAAAACATTTCTAAGTCCATGAAGGTTTCCTAATGATATACATGAAATGCATGAATCCTAAAATCATTCTAACTTATGTTGAGCCTCAAGATAAATCATATGAAAATGTATATACATGAGTTCTAAATACCCTTTCCCCAGATATTCTTGAACTTTGCCACTTGCATCTTGATTCTCATACTCTTTGAGTTCCATGGATCTTGCCAAGATTTGTTAACTCTCCGTGCATGCTTAGTGTAAGTCTTGTTCACAAACTCAACGCACAGATCAAATATCAAGTTATTCGTCATTATCAAAACAAGATTGGACTCGTAGAATCAACAATCTCCCCCTTTTTGATGATGACAAATACACGAGTAAATATAAATATATATATATATATATAATGGGTTACGCTTAACAAAGCTCCCCCTCAATTAATGCATCAAATGACCATGTGATATTATTAATTGAATCCATTTTATTATTTTTGCTGCTAGATTCTCTCCCCCTTTTGACATCAACAAAAAAAAAAATGTATAATAACTAAATCAAGAGTAAACGTACCCTTATGTTCTTCTCCCCTTAGAAATTTTACGGTTTTGAATTGTATCCAATTGTTGATACCAAATATTGAATAATTGCAAATACCAAGTGATGATTATTAAGTGATGTTGCTCCCCCTTAATTATATCATCTAAAAAGATTCTAAGCAACCTCTTCACTATGCATGAGACCTAATTCACGTCTAATTTGTATAAATCTATCCTCCGTAAGTGGTTTCGTGAATATATCGGCTCATTGTTCATCCGTGCATACAAACTTAAGTCTTACATCCCCTTTTTTGTACATGGTCACGAAGAGAGTGATGTCGTATTTCTATGTGCTTAGTTCGTGAATGTAACATAGGATTCTTTGAGATATTTATTGCACTCGTATTATCGCATCTTATGGGAATTGTTTCATAGCTTAATCCAAAATCCTTCAGTTGTTGCTTCATGTAAAGCATTTGAACACAACAACTACCTGCCGCTATGTATTCAGCTTTAGTTGTGGAAAGAGCGACTGAATATTGTTTCTTGGAAAACCAAGAGACCAAGGAGTGTCCTAAGAAGTGACAAGTACCACTAGTGCTCTTCCTATCCACTTTACTACCCGCATAATCAGCATCTGAATAACTAAGAATCTCAAATGATGTGTGCTTAGGATACCATAACCCAATGTCCACGGTTCCTATCAAATATCTAAGTATATGTTTAATAGCTAGCAAGTGAGACTCTTTTGGAGCAGACTGAAATCTTGCGCACAAAAATATGCTAAACATTATATCCGGTCTACTGGCAGTCAGGTATAACAAGCTACCTATCATTCCACGATATAGTTTTACGTCTACTAGGTGTACCTAGTATTTTTCCGCCTTCCATGTTAAATTTTTTAAGTAGGTCTCTAATATACATTGATTGATTTATGAATATTCCATGATTTGCTTGTTTAATCTGAAGTCCTCAGAAGAAATTTAGTTCACCCATCATGCTCATCTCAAATTCATTTTGCATTGTATTGGAAAATTCATTACACAATTTTTTATCGGTAGCGCTAAAGATTATGTCATCTACATATACTTGCACTAGGAGAATATCATCTTTCTTAGCCTTTATGAAAAGGGTTGTATCTATCTTTCCTCTTATAAATCCATTTTCTAATAGAAATCCACTTAGCCTTTCATACCAAGCTCTAAGAGCTTGCTTTAAATCGTACAAGGCCTTTGTTAGTTTATAAACATGATCTGAATTCTTATGGTTTTCAAACCCTGGGGGTTGTTCTACATACACTTCCTCATTTATGTAGCCATTTAAAAATACGCTTTTCACATCCATTTGATATAGCTTGAAATCCTTAAACGCTGCGTATGCTAATAACATTCGTATGGCTTCCATCCTAGCTACTGGGGAAAATGTTTCTTCAAAATCTATACCTTCTTCTTGGTTATATCCCTAAGCTACTAATCTAGCCTTATTTCTCACAACTATTTCATTTTCATCATTCTTATTCTTATATATCCATTTGGTCCCTATGATTGACTTATCCTCTGGTCTGAGAACTAAAGTCCATACTTTATTTCTTTCAAATTAATTTAATTCCTCTTGCATGGATAGCACCCAAGATTCATCCTCTATAGCTTCACTCACATTCCTAGGTTCTTCTTGAGATAAAAATGCACAATGACTCATCATGTTCCTAAAAGAGGAGCGAGTGGATACTCCACGTAATGGTTCACCTATTATTTGATCTATGGGATGATTCTTTATGTATTTCCATTCTTTAGGTGGTTCATTAGCCTCATTTGTAGTTTGATCAATTTTAATGGATGGTTCATTAAGTTCAATTTTCTTTTCTGAATCATTCTCAATTGATAATTCTTTTAGTTCCTTGTTTAATTCAGGTTCATCTTCATCAATTCTTTTGAGGAAGGGATTTGTCTCATCGAACACTATATGAATAGATTCTATGACCGTCAATGTTCGTTTATTATATACTCTATAGGCTTTACTATCTAAGGCATACCCTAGGAAGATACCTTCATCAGATTTTACATCGAATTTTCCTAAATGCTCATTGTCTCTAAGCACAAAACACTTACAGGCAAAAACATGAAAATATGATATGTTTGGTATATGGCCATTCCATAACTCGTAAAGAGTCTTATTAAGTGATGGTCTAATTAGAACTCTATTTAGTACATAGCAGGCAGTATTCACTACCTCGGCCCAGAAGTATTTGGGTAATTTATGTTCGTTAAGCATAGTTCTGGCCATTTCTTGTATAGATCTATTCTTTCTTTCAACTACGCCATTTTTTTGTGGTGTTCTAGGAGCTGAAAAATTATGGGCAATTCCTAATAAGTTACAGTGGTCTTCCATGTCTTGATTTTTAAACTCTCTACCCCTATCAGTTCGAATTTTGGTAATTGTGTATCCCTTTTCATTTTGTACTCTCTTGCACAGATTTATAAAATTTTTACATGCTTCATCTTTATGACCTAAGAATAGAACCCATGTGTATCTTGAGAAGTCATCAACTATGACAAGAACGTATGATTTTCCTCCTAAACTCTGAATTTGGTTTGGTCCAAATAAGTCTAAGTGCAGCATTTGAAGTGGCCTAGTAGTGGAGATCTCTTTCTTCTTCTTAAAGCTTGTTCTTGCTTGTTTTCCTAGTTGGCATGCATCACAGATTTTATCTTTCACAAATTTTGTCTTGGATAGTCCCTTAACTAATTTTGAAATTAAATCCATGTTTGCGTGTCCTAGTCTCCTATGCAAAATCCAACTTATTTCATTCATAGAAGATAAGCATGTTATACTTTGTGAAGTTAGGTTATCAAAACTTGTGGTATATACGTTTTCATGTCGCTTAGCAATGAACAGTATCTTATTATCAGTTTTTTGTTCAACTATGCACTTGTTATGTTCAAATGATACTTTGTAGCCTTTATCACATAGTTGACTTATGCTCAATAAATTGTGCTTTAGACCTTCGACTAATAAAACATCATCAATAATGAGTGAGGAATCATTACCGACTTTACCAACACCCGTGATCCTTCCCTTAGCATTATCTCCAAAAGTAACAAACCCTTCATCCTTGAGTGTGAAGGATGTGAATTTTGATTTGTCTCCAGTCATGTGGCGTGAGCATCCGCTATCCATTTACCATCTATCTTTTGAAGATGTGGATCTTAAGCAAATATGCAAGACACAATTAAACAACTAGCTTTGGTACCCAAATTATCTTGGGTCCAGGAGGGTTAGTGCTAGTTTGACCTTTCGCCTTCCATACTCTCTTAATTTTTACATCTTTATTTTTCAAAGGGCAATCAAATTGTATGTGACCCAACCTTCTACATTTAAAGCATGTAGTATATCTATAATGATTCTTAGTTGGAACAAATGACTTTGATTCTTTTGTGAAATACCCCATGTAAAGTTGTCTTTTCCTTATATTTTCTTTACCATTAAAACCGAGCCCTTCTTTTTCTAGAGAATTTCTTTGAGATCCTAAGAGCTTTTCAAAATTGTTTTGTCCTTCAGTAAATTTATAGATAATTTTAAATTTGTCTTTCAAGTCATTTTCTAACTCCTCAATTTTCAACTCTTTATCCTTTATGAAAGATGCATTGGATTCATTTTGGTGTTCAACAAGATTTGAAAGTTCTTTGACTTTGCTTCTTAACTCAGAAATTTTCTTTGTTTTCTTCTCAAGCATTTTAATAGTGTATAGGTATTCTTGTTTCAATTCATCATATGACATCATATCATTTTGATTTTCAGATTCACTACAGTAGTATGAAGATGATGAACGAGATGATTGTACCTCAAAGTCATCATGTGCCATTAGACATAGATTGGCAACCTCGTCGTCACTAGATTCAGATTCTGAACTGCTAGTGCTGTGTGTATCCCAGCTGACTTTCAGCGCCTTCTTCTTTTTCTTTGAAGATTTTATGAGTTTGGGGAGCTCGGGCTTGATGTGTCCAATTTCTCGTCAATTGTAGCATGTTGGTGGATCCTCCTTCTTTTTCTTCATGCATTGCTATCCTCTTTCCAATTTAGAGTTCCGAAATTTTCTATTGAACTTTTTGTTCTTCTTCAGGAACTTTCCGAACTTCTTTGTTAACAAGGCCATGTCATCATCCGTTTCGAAATCGTTTCCTTCACTTGAATAGCTTGATGATGCCTTAAGTGCAGTGACCTTCTTAGCTTTGCTTTGTTCATTTTTCCTCTCGTTTATCGCCAGCTCATAGGTGATAAGTGATCCAATGAGTTCGTCTACCGACATCTTCTTGAGATTTCTCCCTTCTGCTATTGCAGTAGCTTTTGCTTCCCACACTGGAGGTAATTCCCTAAGTATTTTCCTGATCAACTCATAAGAGAGGTAAGTTTTTCCAAGAGCATTTAAAGAGTTAATGATGTGTGTGAATCTAGTGTACATAGATTGTATGGATTCATCAATCGTCATTTTAAATGCTTCATATTCACTAGTAAGCATGTCTATTCTGCTATCCTTTACTTCCTTAGTGCCTTCATATGTAACTTCTAATTTTTCCTAAATTTCTTTAGTTGAGTTACATGTCATTACCCTATTAAATTCATTGAAATCTAGTGCACAGAAAAGTATATTCATGGTTGTGGCATTACTTTGAACTGACTTCCAATCCTCTTCAGTATTTTCATCTTTAGTTTTAGGTACATTAATCTTATCAATGACTTTCATGGGAATGTGATTTCCTTTAGTCAAAATTTCCAGACCTTCCAATCTACGTTCAGTAGATATATGTTCATCCTACGTTTCCAATAGGTATAATTTACACTATAGAAAATAGATGGTCTAGTGGATGAGTGTCCCTCACCAAATGGAGTTACACCAATGTGTGCAATGTGATGATTTTACAAATTAACTATCAAGTCTAAGAAAACCCGCTCTGATACCAAATGTTGATTAAAGTGTAATCCCAAGAGGGGGGGTGAATTGGATATAAAAAAAATTAAGCCATTTAATTTCCTTTTACTCACTTCTTATCAATTTACCAACTACTTCTTGTTGCATAATTATGTATGTGTGTGACAATCCTATCTATGCTTGCAATATACTCAATTTAAATATAACGCGAAAAATAAAGAGTAGAGGGAAAAGAGAAAACAAACGCAATTTTACGAGGTTCAGCCGACTTGGCCTACGTCCTCGCCTGAGCAACCACTCAAGGATTCACTAAAAACTCTGCTCCTTAAAGTGGGACAGAGCTTCCCTTACAAACCGCTGCTTACAAGAGGTACAGCTTTCCTTTTATCCGCTGCTTACAAGAGGTTCAACTTCCTCCTCACACCCGGTTCACAACCCGAACCGTGTTTACAATGAAATCTGAAAATAACACTCAAAACAATGCTTCTAACAAAAGCTAGTGAGTACAATTCAATTTCTTAGCACATTAACATATGATATAACTTGAAGCTCTTGAAAGTATGAAAACGATAAACTCGTTTTATGTATGATATGCCTCAACACACGAATCCCTTTTTAACCAAAACTTTCAAGTAAAGATAAATTCAAAACGTTTTGGAATAATCTAGGGTTCTTGATTCACTTTGCAAAAATGCACACTTATATAATTGAAGTGAACTTGTTGGCAAAAACTTTGTCTTGAATATACACTCAATCAAAATCACAAAATTTTTATTTCAAGTACTGAACCACAAAACTGAGTATATTAATTTGCAGAAAAATATCCCTCAATTAAAATTATATTTATAAGTATCAAAGATATTAAATCAAGTTCTAATGTATCTAAAGATAGATCCTTTTAGAAACCACACACTTGAATCAAACCTTTCAATGAGTCACACACCATAAAACAAATAATGATCTTGTTTAAAATAGCTTAGTATATATAAAGATACTTTCAAGATCACTCTTTTAATCAAAAACTAGGTTTTTCAATAAGAAGCTCTTTGAGAAAATATATGTAAATATATACTCTTGAACCAAGATTTAATCTACCAAGTTAGATAAACCTTCTCAAGTAATGATCTCTTAGAAAATTAATTTTTGTATGAAAGGCGCACTCAGGATCAATACTAGTCAAGAACAACCAATGAGATGATATGAAAAAAAATCACAAGACTAATAACTTGAAAGATCAAACCTCAATACTAGATTGAAGTACAGTAGAGTAACCAAGTTCCCTTTGAAAATATGAATTGATTTGCCCAAGCTTGAAGATATGTGATTGATGTATAGGCAAACGAATACCACTAATCAACAAACTTGCAACAAGGTGTGTTCTTCTCTTTCTTGTGTGTCTCTTTCTTTTCTAAGGTTTAGATATTCATAATATATAGCATATTACCCTTACAATTAATTTCAACCGTTGGATCAATAAGATACCTCGCGTGTCTTTTTTTAATAAAGAACTGATTTTCAGGCTTTCCCGCGAGTTCAGGCAACCAAACTCGACTTCAGGCTCCTAAAGTGTCAACTTTAGGCGCTTGAGGTTCCAAGGTCAGGCGACCAAGGTACCTCTGCCAAGTTCTGTCTTTCCCATTTAATTCTTCAGGCGACTGAACTTAATCTTCAGGCAACCGAAGAAATTTTTCAGGCTATTGAAGTGAAGTTCAGGCTACCGAAATCCAAATTTTTATTTCCTTTTTCTAATTTTAGAAAAATGTTTTGCTCTTTTTCTTGGATCTTTTATAAAACATATTTTCCATGATTTCAAAAACATTTCTAAGTCCATGAAGGTTCCCTAATGATATACATGAAATGCATGAATCATAAAATCATTTTAAGTTATGTTGAGCCTCAAGATAAATCATACGAAAATGTATATACATGAGCTCTAAATACCCTTTCCCAAGATATTCTTGAACTTTGCCACTTGCATCTTAATTCTCGTACTCTTTGAGTTCCATGGATCTTGCCAAGATTTGTTAACTCTCTATGCATGCTTAGTGTAAGTCTTGTTCACAAACTCAATGCACAGATTAAATATCAAGTGATTTGTCATTATCAAAATAAGATTGGACTCGTAGAATCAACATAAGACACTTTCATGTTTGGGGTTGCCCAACAAAGATTAGAGTCTATAATCCAAATGAAAGGAAATTGGATTCAAGGACTGTGAGTAGGTATTTTATTGGATACCGAGAAAAGTCTAAAGGGTATAGGTTTTACTATCCTAATCATAGTATGAGAATAGTTGAATCTGGCAATGCAAAGTACGTTGAAAATGGCGAAATTAGTGGGAGTGATATATCACGAAATGTCGTCATTGAAGAAATTCAGGTTCCTATGCCGATATCTAGACCTTTAACAGACATTGTTGTTCCTTTAGTTATTGAAAGACATGATAACACTGAACAACAGTCTAATGATGTATCACTTGGTAATGAAAATGTCACCATCGAGCCAATTGCAGAATAATCACAAGAAATAGCATTAAGGAGATCTCAAAGAGTAAGGAAACCAGCTATTTCTGATGATTATTTAGTATATCTGCAAGAGGCTGATTATAATTTAGGAACTAGTAAGGATCCGGTTACGTTTTCACAAGCCATTGAAAGTGATGATTCTGAAAAGTGGATGAATGTCATAAATGATGACTTGAAATCTATGGAACAGAATAAAGTCTGGGACATCGTTGATTTGCCTAAAGGGTTTAAAATAGTTGGGTGTAAATGGGTCTTTAAGACCAAACATGACTGTAATGGCAACATTGAACGATATAATGCTAGACTTCTAGCAAAGGGTTTTACTTAGAGGGAAGGTGTTGATTATAAAGAGACGTTTTCTCCTATGTCTAAAAAGGACTCTCTTAGAATCATTATGGCTTTAGTGGCTCATTTTGATTTAGAGTTACACCAAATGGATGTGAAAACTGCTTTTTTAAATGAGAATTTAGATGAAGAGGTATATATGGATCTTCTTGAAGGTTTAATGATTAAAGGAAAAGAGCATATGGTTTGCAAATTAAAGAAATCAATATATGGACTTAAACAAGCTTTCAGGCAATGGTATTTTAAATTTCATGATACTATCGCGATCTTTGGTTTTAAAGAAAATACTGTTGATCGGTGTATATATCTAAAGGTCAGTGGGAGCAAGTTTATCTTTTTTATTCTAAATGTTGATGATATTTTACTTGCCAGTAATGATCTTGGCTTATTGAATGATACCAAGAGATTTCTTTCTATGAACTTTGAAATGAAAGATATGGGTGAGGCAACTTATGTGATTGGAATTGAAATATTCCGGGACAGAGCACTTGAATTGTTAGGGTTGTCTCAGAAAGGATATATTAATAAAGTTCTAGAAAGATTTCATATGGCTGATTGTAAACCAACTCCTGCTCCTATTTGTAAATGGGACAAGTTTAGTCTAAAAGATTGTCCACATAATGAATTCGAAAAGAAAAGTATGGAAAATATTCCTTTTGTATCTGTTGTTGGGAGTTTGATGTATGTGCAGACTTGTACGAGACCAGATATTAGTTTTGCAGTTGGGATGCTCGGGAGGTACCAAAGTAATCCCAGATTGGAGCATTGGAAAGCTGCAAAGAAAGTCTTGAGGTACTTAAAAGGAACCAGACACTGTATGCTCACATATAGGAGAACAGATCGGTTGGAGGTGGTTGGCTACTCTGACTCAGATTTTGCCGGATGCGTTGATAGTTGTAAGTCAACGTATGGTTATTTGTTCCTGTTAGCTGGAGGAGCAATATCATGGAAAAGTGCCAAACAGACTATCATAGCAGCATCTACTATGGAAGCTGAATTTGTGGCATGCTTTGAGGCCACGATTCAGGCTATATGGTTGCGGAACTTTATCTCAGGACTTAGGATTGTCGACAGTATAGCCAGGCCATTGAGAATTTATTGTGATAATTCCGCAGCAGTTTTTTCTCCAAAAACGACAAATACTCTAATGGCACTAAGCATATGGGGCTCAAGTATTTGGCCGTTAAGGAGGAAGTTCGGAAACAGACAGTACTTATAGAACATATAAGGACTGAGCTCATGATAGAAGATCCTTTAACGAAAGGATTGACACCAAAGGCATTTAAAGAACATGCTGATCACATGAGTCTTTATTGTAATCCTTGATGTATAATAGTGGATCTTTATGTTTTGTTCTATAATATGTATAATGATATCAATAAAAGTGTTTCTGAACATTATTTCTGTTTACCATAAATCACATGATTATAGAGATGGTTCACTATTAAACAGAAATGGTTTTTGACAAAAACATTAAAGGGAGAGTATGATAACTTCCTATTATAGATCATAGTTAAGTGGTTTATTAGTTTTGTGGTACATGGAAGGGAAGATGTCGCTCAAATGATATTTACCGCCATGACTCATACTAATGGGTTGCTTGATTATGATATTATGTTAATCTCATTGAAAAGTATAAATAAGCTAATGTTTTGTGGACATTATAGATATTTGTTAATCCATAGTAATATCATTCATATGGGTTAAGTGGGAGAATGTAGGATTTATATCCCAAAGGATATGTCCCACATGAATGATGTGGGTCCCACATATAGGGAATGTATCTCATATGATAAGGATATGAATTAAAGATTGTATGAGTTAACTAAAAGGTTAACTTATTTAATATGAGAAATTAATGGTGGAAGTTTGAAGAGATTCTTATACATAAATATAATAGATATATATGTATATAATATATATATATATATATATATATATATATATATACATATATAAAATATATATTAGCTACTATTATGGGTGTAGCAATAAGGGCATAGAAAGAAAGGAATTGTCCTCTCTCTGCCTCTAATTCTCTAATCATCAAGAGATTCCATAGATCTAATGAAGGAAGGAAAGAGAAAGGGGAGAAGTGGGAGAAACGATTTCTTCGGATTCTCCGGGTGTTCTTCTCGATAAGTTCGGTATGGCCGATTCCGCTATGTAAAGTTTATAGTTTATGATTTATTTATTTTTCGCATAAAGTAATTGATGTAAAATTCATGATAATTGAAAATCCTTTATTGTAATATATTTATGAAAATTTTCTAACATCTTCATCACAGTCAGAACTCCCTTACTCACCTTCATTACCCCACCTTCAGACATGTACTTAAACTCGTTACAATTAAAGGTGCCTAACGAAATCAGAAAAGGTAATTCATCTTCTACCCATCATTTTCACAATTCTAATTTTTTAATGTAGCATTTAAGTATTTGAATTAAATTTGTGTTAGTTTAGATAAAATTTATTATAATTTTTATTATTTTTTATTTAAATATATAAAACAATTCAAATTTAAGGTGTAAAATCAAAACTCACAAGCATTAAGTAAATGTATAAGTCTTAAATCTTTAACAAATTAATTATTAAAAGCCCAAAATGATTTATTGAATATATAGACTTGTTATATATGTTTTTTGGACAATAAAAAAAACTTTAAGTAGTCAAATTTGTAGTAGGTGATGAAGTACTAAATTTATTCATACACTTGTCAAATTAAGTCTCACAAGAATATGTGGCTCTATTGTAATAAAACTTCGATGTCATAACCTAAGAAAACTTTTAGATATTTACAGTTTTTTGTTTTTCAACTGGACAGTTTTAATACTAAAGAACTATAACATATTAAAAATGTAAACAAAAACAAATATATTATTTAAATTATAATAATAATAATAATATATTAAATAAATATATACATAAATAATACTTTTATTACATAAATTCATAACACAACATTATTTTTATTATAATATATTATTTTTAATTAGAAGATTGTTGACATCCTAATTTTTACCAAGGCTTCCTGAGAAGACCCAGTGTAATAAAAGTTGATTTCGAATTCCAAAAATTGGAGGACCTTTTTTGAAAAACCCGATCTTCTAAATTGAGTTCCGGTTTGTTTTTAGTGAACATGGTTGTTTTTACCGAATTCTGGTACGTTTTCACTGAGTTACGAACATTTTGAGAAAATGGAATCCAAGTCCTTCGATTTTCGGAAAATCAAGTTTCATTTTTCGGCCAAATCCCTCCTTTTCAGTGGATAGGTCCGACGGTAAGAAAGATACAAAAATGACTATGATTATTAGTATACCATTATTTTTATTTTTATTATCATTATAATTATATTTATTACTATTATCTACTATTATTATTGTTATTTTTATTATTGCTATATTATTATTATTTTTAGTAGTAGCAGTTTATTAGTATTATTATTGCTAGTATTACTATCATTATAAAACAAAAACACAAAAAGAAGAAGAAGAAGAAGATATGTATGTATGTTGTCTTTGGAAAAAGAAAAAAAAAAAGAGAAAATTTGTCACCACTACTCGCGGGTACATCCAGGGGAAGAAAATCAAAAAAATAATAAACAAGAAAGATTCTTCTGTTACAAGCGCAGGAAATATTCCCTGTAACCAACTTTTCGCGCCAAAAGACTCCACCTGCGGACTCTACAAAGAGAGTCTCCTGTGCAGAGCTCGGAGGAAGAGGGGATTTTTTTTACTGTGCACGTGTCATTTTTCTTCTTTTGCTGGTCTCTCCCGCAAATAGCTCTCTCCCATGTCCATAGCCTGCCAGAACACCCTCTTCAACCTCGCCACCTCTCGGTTCCAAACCCCAGCAGCTCCATCACACAGCCACTCCTCATCATCATCTCCATCACCGCAACCCGTGAGCCAACTCCACCAATCCTTACCCCCTCAACCTCTCCCACCAACCTCCATCCAGACGAGGACCACTCACGACCCCAGCGAACCGCCGTGACCACACTCAACCCTCAGCCCCAGCCAGCCTTCATACCAACAGATCCGACCGCCTCTCTCCCTATCATCTCCGTCTCTCTCCCTCATCTCCCAGTGACCCACGACGCCACCCACCGAAGCCACAGCTCTTTTCAAGCTCTGTTCACAGTCGCACGAAGGAGAAGACGCGAACAGCCTCTGCAACTCCGAATGTGGTTTTCTCCTGCAACCACCCACAACCTTACCTATCTCCAGCCACCATCTCTCATTCTGACTACCCGCTCACTCATGCCGGCGAACAGCCGAGAAACCCAACGATCCCCATTCTTGCATACGACGATGGTTGCCCGCGAGGTGGTAATGGCTTGACGGCAGAGAGTTGGCCATGGCGATGTTCGGCTTTTAATGCATCAAATCTGTGGAAGCAACTGTTCATCCCGGAGGATTTGAAGCCTAAACAGTGAGTCATAGTCACTCTCTGGTTCGGATAAAGACGTTGCTGCGTGACTCTGGTACTCTGGTTGGATCTTTTCGGTGGAAGTGATCTGCATATGCCTTGGTGAGTTTCCTTCTGGATCTATTCTAAAATTTTGTTCTGGTTGACGTGTTAGTTTTTGCGTGTTAGATGCAGGGCAAATCCATTTTCTGATTTGGAGTTTCCACAAATTCTGGTTCTATGGTAGGCTGTTGGCCGCTCTATTTGATTCCCTTGCTGCTATTTGGTAACTTTCTATGTTTTCTTCGATGAATGTTTAAGCTGACTATTTGTGCATGGTTGTTTTAAATTCTGCATGGCATTCGTGTCATTGTGGTCCGGTGTCGGGTTGAGTGATTTTTAGTCTCCTGAATTACATTGTTCGGTGTTTGGGGTTTCGGTGGTTTCCTCGAGCTCGCCGGAGGGTGGTAGGTTCAAATTTTTATTTGGTTTAGATCAAGAGAGGTTCGGACCTTTGTTCGGCTTTTGGTCTATTTGGTTCTAGCTACTGATGTCCGATGCTCTTTTCCGATTTGTTTATGTTTCATCAGTATATGGTACTGTCTGTTTGATTTTTGGGCAAGTTACTGTCTAGGTTTTTGGTTGTTTGTGCACGCACTTTGAAATCCAAATACAGCTTTCATGTGCTTGCAATTAATGTGTCGGCCATAAAGCCGCTCCCTCAGCTTCATCCTGTAAGGCGCCAACCCTCCGTCGCTTTCATGAACGTTCTGCCAGCCACACACACCTCCATACACCACTAAAACACTGACTTAAAAATCACCCACACAGCACCAATTTACACCCACTCCTGTCCCCACTAACTTGCAGACACACGCTACTCACACACCCACATTCACACATGTACACACTCCATGCATGCATGTCACACACATGCATTATGATATCTTATTTGTATTATTTTTGTATACATAGTTATGATTATTGTACTTTTATAAAGACAAAAAATCATAAAAAGGAGAAAATTCATAAAAATCTAAAATATATTGGCCTTGAACGGGCCTAAAATGGGTTGATCCTTCTTGGATCGGTTCTTTGCCAAATCGGTTGGGTGTTCTGAGCTGGTATGAAACCGGTTTAGCCTTCCATATTATTTCCCATGTTCTTTTCTATTTTTGTGAATCTTGCCTTAATTTCCTTTTGTTATTTAAATACTTTGGAGAAAACATTAAATCACAAAAATCATCGCATGTTGGCTTGTTGGTCTCGACCATGAACTTTAACTGGTTTTCCTTCGGACTCGTCAACGTTTGACCAATTCGTCACCCCTCGAACCGGTTCATGCCGATTTTCTCCATATCACTCGACTATTATTTAGATATTAAGAAAATTCACAAAAACCACCACATGTTGGCTCGATGGTCTCGACCAAGACCTTAAATTGGTTTTCTCCCAGACTGGTCAACGTTTGACCGGTTCATCATCCCCCAAACCGGTTCACGCTGGTTTTCTCCATTCATTATTATTTAAATATTCAGAAAATTCACAAAATCACAAAATTCTCAGAAAAATTTCAAAAATATTTTCATGCTTTAATTTCCATAGTTTTCATTTTGTGCTATTTTAAAGTTCAGAAAGAATCACAAAAAATGTTTTCACACTTATGAAAAATCACAAAAATATATTTTAGACATAGAAAATCATTCCCATCCCGAACAAATTTCAAAAACCTCCCGGAATAGTATTTTCACACTTAGAAAAACCTAAAGATTTCAAAACCCCTAAGAGCGTATTTTGTACCTTATTTTCTTGATTTTCCTTCTCGATGATTGCAACAAAGGGTATGGACTCTTCGGAGTATGAGATTGCCCCATTTGTGAGGGAATACTTATATTGTATTTTCATTCCTTCGATTTTTGAAAGGGTGTAATTTTGAAAGGCTTATTAGATTTATTTTGAGATAATTTTTTATTAATATGGTACCGTTCGTAAGGACGGGCGCGTAGGGGGTGCTAATACCTTCCCCTCATGTAACTGTACTCATGTGCCCGACTCTAACAATGCATACCGATTCTACCCTTAACGGGATAGCAATCAAGTGTTCTAACTGCACTTCAAAATGTTAGTGGCGACTCCATCACACATTTGTTTTTCACAAAAATATCTTTTTTCAAAATCACACATCCATTTCTCCCAGTTCACAGCCACATGGTTGTTGTGATGTCCCGGACCCATCCCAAAGAACCACTCTAGCAAAAATGGGTATAACTGCGAATAGGGAAAAATGGATGTGTAGTTTGAAAAAGTATTTTCCGTGGAAAACAATATGTGGTTGAGTCACCACTAACCTTTTGAAGTACGGTTAGAACACTTGATTACTACCCGGTTAGAGGTAGAATCGGTCTACGTTACCAGAGTCGAACTCAGGAGTATGGTTGCGCGAGGGGAAGGTATTAGCACCCCCAACGCGCCCGTCCTTACGAGCGGTACCATATTAATAAAAAATTATCCCAAAATAAATCTAATAAGCCTTTCAAAACCACCCCATTTTAAAAATCGAAGGAATGAAAATAATATATAAGTATTCCCTCATAACTGGGGCAATCTCATACTCCGAAGAGTCCATGCCCTTTGTTGCAATCATCGGGAAGGAAAATCAAGAAAATAAGGTACAAAATACGCTCCCGGAGGTTTTGAAATCTGTAAATTTTTCTAACTAAGAAAATACTATTCCAGAAGGTTTTTGAAAATTGTTTGGAATGGAAATGATTTTCTGTGCCTAAAAAATATTTTTGTGATTTTTGCCAAGTGTGAAAACATTTTTTGTGATTTTTTAATATTTTTCGCAAACTTTTAAAATAGCACAAATAAAAACCATGGAAATCAAAATGAAAATATTTTTGGGATTTTTTTGAGAATTTTGTGATTTTTTGTAAATTTTTTGAATATCTAAATAATAATCAAGTGAAATGGAGGAAACCGGCGTGAACCAGTTCGAGAGAAGATGAACTGGTCAAACGTTGACCAGTTTAAGGTGTTGGTCGAGACCATCGAGCCAACATGTGGTGGTTTTTTTGAATTTTCTGAATATCTAAATAATAATCGAGTGAAATGGAGAAAATCGGCATGAACCGATTCGAGGGGTGACGAACTGGTCAAACGTTGACCGGTTCGAGGGAAAACCAGTTTAAGGTCTTGGTTGAGACCAACAAGCCAACATGCGATCATTTTTGTGATTTAATGTTTTCTCCGAAGTATTTAAATAACAAAAGGAAATTAAGGCAAGATTCACAAAAATAGAAAAGAAGATGGAAAATAATATGGAAGGCTAAACCAGTTTCATACCAGTTCAGAACACCCAACCGATTCGGCGAAGAACCGGTCCAAGAAGGATCGACCCATTTTAGGCCCGTTCAAGGCCAATATATTTTAGATTTTTATGAATTTTCTCCTTTTTATGATTTTTTATGTCTTTATAAAGGTACAATAATCATAACTATGTATACAAAAATAATACAAATAAGATATCATAATGCATGTGTGTGACATGCATGCATGGAGTGTGTACATGTGTGAATGTGGGTGTGTGAGTAGCGTGTGTCTGCAAGTTAGTGGGGACAGGAGTGGGTGTAAATTGGTGCTGTGTGGGTGATTTTCAAGTCAGTGTTTTAGTGGTGTATGGAGGTGTGTGTGGCTGGCAGAACGTTCATGAAAGCGACGGAGGGTTGGCGCCTTACAGGATGAAGCTGAGGGAGCGGCTTTATGGCTAACACATTAATTGCATGCACATGAAAGCTGCATTTGGATTTCAAAGTGCGTGCACAAACAACCAAAAACCTAGACAGTAACTTGCCCAAAGATCAAACAGGCCCTACCATATACTGATGAAACATAAACAAACCGGAAAAGAGAATCGGACATCAGCACCTAGAACCAAACATATTAACTGCCGAACCAAGGTCCAAACCTCTCTTGATCTAAACCAAATAAAAATTTGAACTTGCCACACTTCAGTAAGCGTGAGGAAAGCACTGAAACCCCAAACACCAAACAATGTAATTCAGGAGACTGAAAATGGCTCAACCCGACACCGAACCACAATGACAAGATCGCCATGCAGAATTTAAAACAACCATGCACAAATAGTCAACTTAAACATCCATCAAAGAAAACAAAGAAAGTTACCACATAGCAGCAAGGGAATCAAATATAGCGGCCAACAGCCTACCATAGAACTAGAATATGTGGAAACTCCAAATCAGAAAATGGATTTGCCCTGCATCTAACATGCAAAACCTAACACGTCAACCAGAACAAAAATTTAGAATAGATCCAGAAGGAAACTATCAAGATATATGCAGATCACTTCCACCGAAAAGATTCAACTAGAGTACCAAAGTCACGCAGCAACGTCTCTATCCGAACCAGAGAATGATTATGACTCATTGTTTAGGCTTCAAGTCGGAAGAAAAGTCGCTGCCACATATTTGATGCATTAAAACTCGAACATTGCCATGGCCAACTCTCTGCCGTCAAGCCATTACCGCCTCACAAGCAATCACAGGCTCCATCGTCGTATGCAAGAATGGGGATCGTTGGGTTTCTCGGTTGTTCGCTAGCGTGAGTGAGCAAGTAGTCAGAATGAGCGATGGTGGCTGGAGATAGGTTGGGGACGAACGGTGGAGCCATGAAAATTCAATAAAATGAATCAATAAAATGTTCATGAAAATTCATTTTAAAGATTAAAACGACTCGAGTCCTAAAATTTTGAAAATTTTGGAAAAATCACCTTAAAAAATTAAAAATGCTCAAATCGAAAGATTAAATTTTAAAACAAAAAAGAGACTTATATTTTTTGAAAATATCGGGACTCGATCTTAAAACAGGACTCCAATTAAAAATACTGGGACTCAAATAAATGCATTGGGACTCAAATTAAAAACACGAAGACTCAACTTAACATACTGCGACCCAAATTAGAAGATCGGGCTTTTCAAAAAGGGTCCTCCAATTTTTGAGATTCGAAGTCAACTTTTATTGCATCGAGTCTTTCCAGGAAAGCCTAGTAAAAATTAGGGTGTCAACAGTTGCCCCTCTTTATAGGCATTGTTTCTCAAAATAACAGTGGAAACTGCTCCCCTGTTATTTTGAAGCAACATGACTATAAAGATGAAAGACAACAAGTTTTACCAGGCCAAACCAAATTGATCATCAAGAGATTTTTGTTTTTGTTTTTGTTGTTTTTTTTAAAAAAAATGGTGATTGTGGTGGATTTCATGATATCTTGTATCGGATTTGAGAATTTTTGCACTATAACAATTGATGACTTGTACCAGGATAAACCTGAGTACTATAGCAATGACAGCTTGTACCAGGATGAACCTGAGTACTGTAGCAAATGGCAACTTGCACTGGGATGAAACTGAGTGCTATTGAAAAGGAAGACTTGAACTGGGGATGAACCCAAGTGTTATAGAAAAGGGTGGCTTGCACTGGGATAAATCCAAGTGATATAGCAACGAATGGCTTGCACCGGGATAAACTCAAGTGCTATAACAATGAATGGCTTGCACATGGGATGAACCCAAGTGCAATAGCAAAGAATGGCTTGCACATGGGATGAACCCAAGTGTTATAGCAACGGATGGCTTGCACTGGGATGAACCCAAGTGCTATAGGAACGGATGGCTTGCACTGGGATAAACCCAAGTGCTATAGCAACGAATGGCTTGCACATGGGATGAACCCAAGTGCTATAGCGAAGAATGGCTTGCACATGGGATAAACCCAAGTGCTATAACAATGGATGGCTTGCACTGGATTGAACCCAAGTGTTATAGCAATGGATGGCTTGCACTGGGATGAACCCAAGTGCTATAGCAATGGATGACTTGCACTGGGATGAACCCCAAGCGCTATAGCAATGGATGATTGGCACTGGGATGAACCCAAGTGCTATAGCAACGGATGGCTTACATTGGGATGAACCCAAGTGCTATAGTAATAGATGACTTGCACTGGGATGAACCCAAGTATTATGGCAACGGATGGCTTGCACTAGGATGAACCCAAGTGCTATAGCAAAGGATGGCTTGTACTTGAGACGAACCCAAGTGCTATAGCAAATACTGGCTTGCACATGGGATGAACCCAAGTGCTATAGCAACGACTGGCTTGCACATATGATGAACCCAACTGCTATAGAAAAGAATGGCTTGCACTGGGATGAACCCAAGTGCTATAGCAACGAATGGCTTGCCCTGAGATGAATACGAGTGCTATAGCAAAGAATGGCTTGCACATTGGATGAACCCAAGTGCTATAGCAACAGATGGCTTGCACTGGAAGAACCCAAATGCTATAGAAATGGATGACTTGCACTGGGATGAACCCAAGTGCCATAGCAAATGATGAAAATTTTAGAAAAGCTCATTTGAATGTTGAAGACATATTTTGGAATTTGAAGGGTTGTGCCCCTATCTCAAAGTGATTTTTCAAAGCATGTCATTCTGTTCCTAGGGACAATTGCCCCAGTTTCAAGGTATGTCATTTTGTTCCTGGGGTCAATTGCCCCAGTTTCAAGGTATGTCAATATGTGCCTGGGGTTAATTACCCTAGTTTCAAGGTATGTTATTCTGTGTCTGGGGTCAATTGCCCCAATTTAAAGTACTCTCAAGATAAGGATAACTCAAATGAGGATCCAAAAGAATTATTTTAAAAATCATATTCAGCAAGATAAGTATGAATGCATGGTATTCTATCACTATATGTATGCATGTTGCTAATTGTGATCCAGGATGCAAGAACATTTGCCTATTGAACAATGCCATGTGTATGCAATGTGCATTTATAAGAACCCAAACCGTGATAACTGGATTTAAATATTAAGAGAGGGGCAAAATTGGAATTTATCAGGCTTCGTCAACGAAGCCAGATTTCGTCGACGAAATTCAAAGACTCGTCGACGAGGAGAAGCCAAGGATTTTTGGAAATCGGGAAATATCAGGATTCGTCGACGAGGCCACCGATTTGCTTAAACTGTATTTGTTTAGGAAACCATGATTTAGATTACCAAATGAGTGTGGTTTTTTTGGTTATATGAGCATGCATGTGTGTGTGATTGCGGAATGGCTGATGGGAATGCAGTTCCAAAATGAGTCTAGGTATTGAGAGTGACCGGCTCTATATCCGAGGGAGTGTGTTTATCACCTGCCACGTAGGAATTAGTTCCGGCTCTATATCCGAGGGCTTGAGCATTGTTCGGCAGATCAGGGCAAAGGGTGTGGATCCACCATTTAGCGCCGGTACGATGCCATGGGAGTCGAGGACTAGCCATGTGCCGGTGGCGCTGTGCTTCGCGGGTTGGCTTCGGGCCAATGCCAGATTGTCGCAGACTGGCTTCGAGCCAAAGGGTGTGCGACACTGGGTTACTAATCATGTGTATGTATTGTGACGGGGCTGCGTATAAATAGTCGTCGTATATGTGCGTGTATGCACTGTGTAAATTAGTACTGGATTCCATTCAACTGCGAGTATGTTTTTGTCATGATAACACTCAAATGTCACACACCGATATAACCTGTGTTCTTCCTTACTAAGAGGTGTCTCACCCCTGCTATATGTACATTTTTACAGGTCCTTCAAGTAACCGGAACTAGCGTCCTAGTGTAAGGAGTATAGTGGCCGGTGTACTGCATTAGTGCTTAGGTAAGTGCTAGGACTGTAGTTTTGTTGGGTTGCCATTTTGGGTTGTATTTGGGCACCCAGTGTGTACATTCTCTTAGAGCCATGTTGTGCTCTTGTATAGACTCTGGTATGGTACTGCATATGTTGATATAGAATGACTTTTTCTGCTACATATATGATTATGTCTTAGATATGTTTAGGGTGCCTGGGAACCCCACGGGGTCAAACCCTTATCCATTGTACTGTATCTGTGATGATTTGTATGATACAAGGACATGTTAGGTTACATTTTCACCCCTGGGTCCCATTACGGGGTTTGAGGCGTGACAGCTTGGTATCAGAGCTAACTAGGTTACTAGATCTTGTAGACTTGGTTAGGCTTAGTTATGAGCACATACCAAAGTATAGGATGTGGATATGGGTAGAGTTGGTTGAGGGTTGTTCGGTTGCTAGACTGGGATTTGTCAACCGTATTTCGTGTTTTTCCTAGGATGATGATTCCAGTAAAAGTGGGGCAGATCATTGATGACTTTCGTGTCGGTGTGATAGGACAAACCTAGACCTGATAGGGAGCAGTTAACACGATTAGTGTAGATAATGGTGTTAACTATATGTGTTATAGGGATATTGATAGATTCCTATTGTGTTGCAGCATGGAGCCCAAGGATAATTACTTGGGAGTGGCTCCGAGGAGACTGCGAGTGATAAGTCTCCTTCTGTGCCTTGAGGTTTGACGAGGTAGGTGTTATGGGAGATCGAGCGAGTGTGAGGAGATGCAAACGCTCTCCTACTGCTGCGGGGTGCACCATTGAGAGGTTCACATGCATGCATCCTCCGACGTTCTCTAGAGGACCTAACCCAATGACAGCAGAGGATTGGATGGAGAAGACTGAGAGGATCTTGGAGGTCTTGCACTACACGAATAGGCAGCGAGTTCTTTATGCCACTTTCTAGTTATCTGGGGAGGCGGGTCGATGGTGGATTGTGGATCTGCTGGAGAAGCAGAAGGTGGTTCTGAGGAGATGACATGAAACTGTTTCAAGGAGGTGTTCTTTGATAGATACTTCTCAACTTCCGTACGTGATGCGAAGGCAGATGAGTTTTCTTCTCTAATGCAGGGGAGTTTGACGGTGCAGGGGTATGCGGCTCGATACATAGAGCTATCCCGCTTTGCACCGTGTATAATCTCGAGCGAGTACGAAAAGACTCGGAGGTTCTAGAAGAGTTTGAGGAAGGATATCCGTAGACTGTTGGGTATGCTTCAGATCCATGAGTTCTCGGTGTTGGTGGATAAGGCCACGGTGATCGAGATTGGTATTCGAAAGGATGAGGCGGATCAAGAATTGAGGAAGAGGACGATACCTTCTGGTTCTCAGTCAAGATCTCGTCAGGGATTGTGGAAGAAGAGGAGCGAAGGCTCAGGTTATCGCCAGAATACTGAGTGCTAGGATTCTCAAGGGAGCCAGACTGGTGGTCGTTGTAGGCGGCACGAGGGTGAGTGCTGGCCATTTGGGGGTAGCTGCTACAACTGTGGCCACCTAGGCCACAAGTCTCGTGATTGTTGGGCACCGTGGCGAGATGTGCCTGTAGTTAGTGGGGACCGAGGGAGCAACCAGATACCTCGAGGAACCGCTCAGACGAATACGGCTCCGACTAAAGTATACTCTCTTACTTCAGCGGACGATGAGCATGCAGGTAACATGGTGACAGGTACCTTATTATTGCTTTCGCATAAAGCTTCTGTTCTATTTAATTCAGGTGCAACCCATTCCTTTGTGTCTGTAAATTTTGTGGGACAGTGTGGGTTGAGACCCGAGATATGAATGAGGTGTTATCTGTTACTACGCCATCAGGGAGTGTATCTTTCTGTAGGAAAATGTTGGTAGACTGTGTAGTGGAAATTCACTTCAAGAGAAGCTGCTATCGGCGAATCTTGTGGTATACGACAAGTCGGGGTTCGATATCATTCTAGGGATGGATTGGTTGTTCTCTAGTTATGCTGTAATCGATTGTCGTAGGAAGGTGGTATGTAAGAACCCAAACCGTGAGATATGGGTTTATATTGTAAAAGAGGGGTAAAAATGGAAATTCTGTAGACTTCGTCGATGAAGCCAAAATTCGTTAACGAAGATTGAGGCTTTTTATTGACGAAATTCAAAGGTTCGTCGATGAAGAAAAGCTGAAAGGCGGAAATTGGAAATATTAGGCCTCATCGACGAAATCCCTCGAGTCAAAGGTCTATAAAAGGATTTTTTGGGTTTCTTCATTGCTAAGTTAATGGATTATCTCTCTTTCTCTCTCTCTCTCTCTCTCTCTCTCTCTCTCTCTCTCTCTCTCTAGATTTCAGAGCTCTCTTTCTCTCTCTTCGATTCCTTTGCCGTTTGTCACCGGATTCACAAATCCAAAGTTATTCTGAGGATCAGTGAAGAATTCTCTACGTTTCTATTGGATCGGAATCTTATTTCGAAGGATTTTGGGTTTCGGGCCAAAATTGAGGTAAGACTCGATTTTCGTTTCTGATTCAGTATATGTGTAGTAGTATGGATTGTAAGTATGTTTTGTACTATGGTTTGTAGGTTTCGGAGTCTCGGTTCGTGGTTTTGAGGACTGTAGAGTTCGTAGTTGGTTTTCGGGTTAAGGTAAGGGGATTCTGTTTATATTAGTCCATTTTTTGAAAGTAGGATCGGTAAGCCTATAGGCTACGATCGTATGTATGTTTTGACTACTTATTTAGGGAAATCTATCGGGTAAAACTACTGGATTTTTGGGTTACAGTTTTTCTAAAAAATTGGGGATTTCGGGTATGATCTCTATTTTGTTTGGAAAACTGTTGGTTGTATTTAAACTGTATTATTGAGGTGACCGTAATCCATATTTGCATAAACTGTATACTTGAAATTGTAAATGATATGATTTGCCGTAAACCAAATAAGTATGGTATGTATGGTTGTATGTATTTGTTCCAGGTATTTGTAAAACAGTTATGTGGCGGCTAATTACCGTACACTGAAATGTATAGGGACGTGAGTTCCAAAATGATTCCAGGTTTTGTGAAATCGGCTAGTGGCAGCTAATTACCGTACACCAAACTAGCTATGTGGTGGCTAATTACCGTATGCTGGCGAGAGTGTCCGGCTCTATATCCGAGGGTGTGAAATATCACCTGTCTAATTCTAGTTGGTCACCGAAGTGGTGTGAGCTATATGCTACATCGTATGATGCAATGGATTCACTGTGGGCCTAGGTCGTCATAGCGTAGTTGGCACGTGGCAATGTAATCGGGGTGAGACTAGGTGACCTTGTGTAGTTGCATATGTAGCAATGGATTCACTATTGGGCCTGAGTCGTAGATCTTTGTAGTTGCATGTGTAGAAACGTAATCGTTGTGAGACTAGGTAACCTTGTGTAAATGCATATGAAGTAATGGATTCACCATTGGGCCTTGATCATCGCAGCGTAGTTGCGTATGTAGTAATGTAATCGTTGTGAGACGAGGTGACCTGGTGTAGTTGCGAACTAGTGTGACAACACTGACCGTATGTATGTATGTTGGGTATCGTATGAACTGGAATGGTTTTCTAAAAATACTAGAACTGTATGTATTTGTATGAAACTATACGAATTGTTTCAAACTATATCATATGTATGCTGTTATGAAGTATGTAAAATGACACTGGTATGCCACACACTGATATAAACTACTTTCTTCCTTACTGAGAGGTGTCTCACCTCGAATGTACGTACAATATTTTCAGGGCCTTCAGGTAGCGGTAAGTAGCATCCGAGCGTTTGGAAGCAAGGGTGACGTAGCTACTGTTATTACCTTTTAGGTACGAGTTTTGGTATCCAGGATGTTGGTATAGAATTGTGGACACTTGGGGTATGTTTGGTAACATGGGAATGTATATCCTAGCTTGTATAGTATAGACTCTGGTGTAATACTGGTTATGTGTAAAAGATCGTATTCCACTGTGTATTCTGGATAGTATGGACGTTTGTATGTATGTATGTAGGGCATTCGTTCACCCTACTGGGTCGGACCCTCTTTGTATGTTGTATCAGGTATGTTTTTATTGATACAGAGATAGGTTATGTTACTAAAATTCACCCCTGGGTCCCATTTCCGGGTTCGGGGTGTGACATAGTAGTTTTCAGACCTCCTGAGGAGCAGGAGTATGAATTCGTGGGATCGTGTGTGCGTTCAGCGCCACAGATTCTGTCAGCACTACAAATGAGGAGGCTACTCTTGGACGGATGTCAAGGGTACCTAGCTTTTATAAAGGAATCACCGCGGGATGAGTTGAGACTCGAGGACATTTAGGTGGTCTACGAGTTCCCAGATGTGTTTCCAGATGATTTACCTAATTTACTTCCAGATCGTGAGGTGGAGTTTGAGATAGAGTTACTGCCTGGCAAGGCACCGATCTCTAAAGCTCCATACCGAATGGCTCCATCAGAACTTTGGGAGTTGAAGGAGCAGTTGCAGGAATTACTAAACAGGGGATTCATTCGACTTAGTGTTTCGCCTTGGGGAGCTCCAGTATACTTTGTGAAGAAGAAGGACGAATCGATGCGGATGTGCATTGACTACCATGAGATTAACAAGGTAACTGTGAAAAATCGCTATCCTTTACCTCGTATAGATAATCTTTTTGACCAGTTGCAGGGGACACGGGTCTTTTCAAAGATCGACATGCGGTCAAGATATCATCAGGTGAGGCTTAGAACAGAGGATGTAGCAAAGACTGCTTTCCGAACCAGATATGGCCACTACGAGTTCTTAGTCATGCCTTTTGGGTTGATGAATGCACCGATGGTGCTCATGGATCTGATGAACAGGGTTTTTCATGAGTACCTAAATCGATTCGTAGTGGTATTCATTGATGACATTCTAGTATACTTGAGGAGTACGGAAGAGCACGTTGAACATTTGATATTAGTATTACAGATTCTGCAGGAAAAGAGGTTGTATGCTAAATTGAAGAAGTGTGAATTTTGGTTGAGTCAGATTGCATTCTTAGGCCATGTAGTTACTGGGGATGGTATATCAGTTGATCCTAGCAAGATTGAAGTTGTGGTCGACTGGGTAAGGCTGAAGAATGTACAAGAGGTTTGGAGTTTCTGGGATTGGCAGGTTACTATCTTCGATTCATAGAGGGTTTCTCTAAACTCTTTAGACCTCTAACACGATTGACCAGGAAAGGAGTGCAGTTTGAGTGGACCAGTGATTGTGAGCAGTGCTTTCAGGAGTTGAAGCACCGGCTGGTTACTGGTCCAGTGTTCAGGGGATGGTGGGTTTGTGATTTATAGCGACACATCTCTAAAAGGACTGGGATGTGTGTTTATGCAATAGGGTAAGGTAGTAGCGTATGCTTCTCGGAAACTGAACGAGTATGAGAAGAACTACCCTACGCATGATCTAGAATTGGCTGCTGTGGTATATGCACTGAAGATCTAGCGACATTATCTGTACGGGGTGCAGTGTGAGATCTTCACTGACCATATAAGCCTCAGGTATTTCTTCACGCAGAAGGACTTGAGCATTAGGCAGAGGCGTTGGCTAGAGTTGATTAAGGACAACGATTGCACGATTAGTTATCACCTGGGAAAGACTAATGTGGTAGCTGATGCGTTGACTCAGTAGCCAGGGCCTACGACTGTATTTGTGGTTATAACTCAGTGTCACATCAGAAAGGATTTGGAGAGCTCAAGTATAGAGTTGGTGGTTGGTGATCATCAGGCTTATCTTGCTGGTTTGGTGATCCAACCGACCTTATTTGAGCGTATAAAAGTCGCGCAAGTTAGTGATGTAGAGTTGGCAGAGGTTAGAGAAAAGGTATAGCAGGGACTGACTACAAATTTTAACATCTCTAAGGGAGGTGTGTTGAGGTTTGGGACCAGACTGTGTGTTCCGAAGGATGATGAGATCAGAAAGACGATTATAGAAGAGGCGCATCGTTCTATGTATACAATATGTAACACCCCGAAGGAGGAAGAGCTGCCCTCTTCCCGAGTTATTGGTGGCCCGTGTATGAGTCTCAATGCGAATCAGATTTCCTTGCAATGGTGAAGTAGGCCAGTATTATCCGAAACCCTTAGTGTGGTGACTGCGATATTGCCATTGTAAGGGATATGGCTCATTGGTGTAATATTAGTTGTAAGTTTCATAGTCGGAATATTCTCGATAGGGAAGAGGGTTGGAAGAATGGCAGGGGCACTACTCGGGTCGGTAGTGGCGGAGGAGGTAATATAGAGAATTGATGGGGCAGTAGTTGAGATAGTGGCTTCTCCAACTGATTCCCGCCTACGCCTACGGTTCTCAAACCAAAAGCGCACATTCCTCGGCTCGATTGGACCATACCTTCGAAGTTGTGCTGTAAGTAAGATAGTTCGCTCCACAGAAGGGAGTTCCCCTTGACTGCTGTAGAAGGCCTCCTCTAAAATCTCCAACTGTGTCTTGCTAGGTTTCCATCTTTGGATTGACGATCTAGTGCTGCTCTTAGCAGCTTGAGGAGTTGGGTGATTTGGCAACATTTTTAAGTAATGAGACAACCAAGAGAAAAGTTGGGAAGAACTAATCTCTTCAAACAGAAATGTGGTGGTTCAAGATGGTAGAAAACTGTGATGCTTAGAGTTTGAGGACGGCGTACCCTTTTTATAAGGGAATGACCGCGTGTTGTGGAAATCGAGAGAGAGCGACGTGTACTGTGAGAATCAAGGGAGAGCGACGCGTGTCACGGATATCGAGCAATGCATTTTACGCAAATCAAGGGATAACGATGTGTGTCGCGAGAACCGAAAGGGGGTGACGTGTGTCACAGATATCGATTAACGCGTTTTGCACAAATCGAGGGAGAACGACGTGTGTCACGAGAATCGAGAGAGAGCGACGCGTGTCACGGATATTGAGTAACGCGTTTTGCACAAATCGAGGGATAGCGACATGTGTCACGGAAATTGAGCGAGCGACACGTATTGCAAAATTTGTAGACTCTAGGTTCTTTTTATGTTTTTACATCTTTATTAATGCTTTAACTATAATTAATTTCATCCTTAGATCACCACTTGGGTGGGTGGCCTTGTGGTAAGGAACCGACCGTGCATCCATGTGATCGCGGGTTCGAGTCCCCACTACGCTCAAGTGGTCTCATGCCCTGGCCTTACTTCGAGGGTAAGTGAGCTATAGCCGATGATTTCCACCCATAAGGCCCCACTTTTTTTTTTTTTAACTGCAAGAGTACCCCTTTTATATATATATATATATATATATATATATATATATATATATATCATTATTTTTATTTTTATTTTTATTATTATTATTATTATTATTATATTAAATATATGTTGGGCATGTTTGACCGATTGAAGATTTGACATTGGTTAGTTATTTGAAGAAAATTAGTTAATTTTTATATTACTTTCATTAATGAAATTTTTACTATATAAAGTTTTTTTTTTTTTATAGAGAATTTTAAGTTGTATTAACTTTTATAAATTTATACAAAATTTAAGATTTTTGTCAAAATTTGTACTCCTAAATCAAACTTGGATACTTGATGGAAATTGAATATGCAATGGAAAAAAAAAATAGATATACATATTTAACTTGCACATGCTAAGGGATTTTTTTTTTTTTTGAATGTAAATATAATAAGTAATATTTAAATGATATTTAATTCCTTATATACTAATACAAAATAAAAATTAAAGATTTTGTCAAAATATATATTCCTAAATTAAGCTTGAATGTTTTCTTGATAACTAAATATGTAATGTAAAAATACATATTCATATCCAACTTATACATGCAAAGAAATTTTGGGTAAATTCAGATTTCATAATAGACCGTTTGTTCATATCTATTTGTATGTGTAGCACTTCTAAATTCAGTAGGGTCTAATGGGTTATTTCTTATATATTTAGTGAAAATAATAACAGTGAAAATAATTAAATCTCAGATATTCTTATTATATTTATATGTATAAAAAATTTAAATTATTAATGCATTTGACAATTAGTTATGAATCATCAATATGGGTACGTGTTTCTACAAACATAAATAACATATTTAAATTAATTAACGTGTCTTCAATAATACTACTACTTTTCTTAGAAAATTTATAATTATTACCTGTCATTGGGAGCCTTCATGTAAATCTCATTTCCTCTAATGCTACTATCTTTAGGATCCATTCTTAAATAATGATCAAATATTATTTTAAAATCATAAATCTATTATTAACGTGTAATAATATAACAAACAAAAATTAATATTCTAAACTACCCAATCCTACCCAAATCATATTTTATATCTAAGCTTTGGTAAAATTTATATATTAGAGCATGCAGAACTTATATCATATGCTCTGGTAAAATATATATATATTGTTTGTTAATCTACAGAACCTATAACCTATTGCTCTGATACCAAATGTAACACCCCGACCCCGAGGGGGCTAAGATATTAACTTTTTACTAGTGATTTACATCGGAAGCAAATAAACTCGATTAATATTATACCAGAGCGCTAATTATCCATATTACAATAACTTATTTCAAAAGAAGAAAATTACACAAACATAAATATCTGAAATCATACTAATATTTCTAATTAATCTTTATTTTTCTATTCCCACCCGCATACTTGCTAAACCTAATTTCCGATATGCTCTTCAGAGTTATCTGAAATAAAAATATGATTGGAGTGAGACGACGCTCAGTAAGTAAATAAGATTATTATTAGTGTGTGGCCAAAATGAGCTTTTTAAAAATTTCGTAAAACAATATTTAATATTATAACTTCAAAACTGTCTCTAGAATAAATATAAATTTAAAAATTTCTGTATAAAACTTTTACCATCAACTATAATAGTAAAATTTTATAATCATACTATAACTATTAAATTAAACTTTTAACTTTAAAACTGTAAAAATATTTAATGATAAATATACATATACTTTTCCTTATACGTTTTCCTTATATCGTTCATTTAAGCACCAAAATGATCCTTTTCACGTAAACTTATACTTTTCTTCAAATCATTAGTAACTTTGTATACGTAATTAAATATGTATAAACATATATTATAAAAACCACCCTTAGGCCTTTTTGCCGTAAGTCATGTTTACCCCCATGACTGGGTTATGCGGTCCGAAGACTGGACTTAACTGGCTAGCCGACCAAACTAAATCAACGTATGTAAACTTTAAATGAGATTTTCTTTATTAAGTCCTGATCCGAAACCAGGCGTGCACTCAGGAGAAATCCACTAACATAAATAACCACTCTGTAAACAGTGTGGGTGCACTCTGATCCGTATAAACTTTAAGTTGCGGTACCGAACATCTGTAACTTTGAACTTTCGTTGCCATAAGGGGTTTTAAAATCATCCTATTATAATTTATGCAATTTAAAATAATATCGTGAAAATCTCATCTTTACTCATATTTACATAAAAAATGTAACGTAAAAATAAACTCATGCCACACAATTTTTTGTGTTAAAAATATATATAATTTTATTTTTGAATAGGAAGAAATGCTGAAAATTTACCCGAGGGGATTAGAACATATCTTAACCCAAAAATATATGCAAGTATATTAAAGATAGAACTGGTATAATCAAATACGCGTAGAAATAAACTCATAGAAATTTTGTGGAACTAATTAACATAATTGAAATTTACTTATAAAATAAACTCGGGTATGAATTTTAAATATAAAAAAAAACTAACATAATCAAAATTTACTTACCTTCTTCTTTTACCGCGTGCTACGAACACAATAACTATCTTTAAGAAATGAGATCGGAAAGAATAGGTGAGTGAGAACTTATTCAAAAATTCTCTCTCCACCACAAATTCTTTCACTCACTAATCCTTCTCTTCCTTGGAAAATTGTTGTGAAAAATGAAGGTTGAGAGCTCCCTATTTATAGGAAAATTTTGGGGAAGAAATGAAATTTATAAAAGTGTGGGGAGATTGGTGAAATTATAATTTTTTAAAATTAAAGAATGAGCAAGGTATAGGTTGAGTATGGGATGGGGATGGAGGCCATGTGGGAGTGCTTGCCACCATTCCCATTAAATAAATTTTTAATTAACTACTTAATTAATTAATCAATTAGTTAATTAATTATTTTATTATTTTTCTTAATATTATTATCATTATTATTATCATTGTTATTACTTTTAAATTATTTTTAGTATTTTATTAATTTTATTATTTATTTTTAAACAAGAATTAAATTTAAATTTTGAAAACTCATGTGGGCTCCACATGGTCTTGTGGGCTCCACATGGTCTTGTGGGCCCCACACAACTTCGAGACCCGAATGGATCCTACGTAACTCGAATAACTCTTATATGATTTTATGCATCCAACATAGCTTTGAGACTCGTGTAAACCTCCATACGATTTCGAGACTCATGTGGGCCCCACACAGTCTTGTGGCCCCGCATAGGATACCTATATTATTATTATTTTATCATATATTTCTATAAATTATATTAGTCAAAACATTATTTTATGTACTTATTTACGTATATAAACAGTGTCTTGTGGCTCCAGGACTCATGTGGACCCCACATAGTCTTGTGGGCCCCACATATGATACCTATATTATTATCATCTTATTATATATTTCTACAAATTATATATGTCAAAACACTATTTTATGTATATATACTTATTTACGTGTACAAACAGTGTCTATCCTGTTTATCCTATGAAATTCCATTTTGACAAGGCCGACCTCCAAGGAGCGACTGAGCCGCAATGATCTCTGCGCACTCGCTTAGACAAGGTCTTTCTTAGGCATCAAACATGGAATCGAGGATCTTACAGAAAAACACTTCTGTATTGATATTAAATCAATGACCATTTTTATTATTTTATTATTATTGTGCTTTAATCATATATATATATTTGGGTCATCACACAGTACATGTAAAAATCCCAAAAAGAGATATAAAAGATTAGTAGATTGATTTTCAAAAAAAATAATAATAAAATATTATTATTATTATTATTATTATTAATTAATTAATTAATCGAATTTAAAAGAAAAAGGGGAAAAATTAATTAATTAAAATTTATTTTTATTTTTATTAATAAAATATATTATTAATATTAATTAAATATATTATTATTATTATATTAATATATATATATATATATATATATATATATATATATGTTAAACCACCTGAAGCTTCTTTGAAGGTTCAGGTGGATTCTAATTTGAATTCAAACCCCCCCCCCCCTTTATCATCTATCTTCTTCTTCTTCTTCTTCTTCTTCTTTATTTATTTATTTAGTTCTTTCCTGCAACCTGCAATCTCTCTCTCTCTCCTCACGTTCTCTCTCCCTCTCTCCTCGATTTCATGATGGATTTTCACCCGATCAAAAATCCGAAGATACCATTGGACTCCATTCGCTGCTGCCATCATTTCTACCGAAGCAGATCGGTAGTAGGAGCGGCGTAAGCGTATTCCTTGGTGTAAGCCATGTGTTCTTCGTTTTACATTGATCTTCTTGTGTTTTGCTTACGTACTAGGGTTTAGATAACCAGTATTTATAGTGTCTTACCCTTAGAATTGATCCCAACTTTTGGATCAATAAGATAGCTCATGAGTTCTTTTAATAAAAATGATATTTTTAAGTTTTCCTGCAGGTTCAGACGACCGAAGCCACAGGCCCAGATGACCGAAGTCATTGAATTCTTTTGAAAAAATAGCCTGGACAGAGGGTCAAATGATCAAGGTTAAGGTTCAGATGACCAAAGTGTCGAGTTCAGACGACCGAGGTGAAGGTTTAGTCATTTGAAGTGCTTTTTCCTGTTTCTGTTTTGCACCTTAAATTCTTCAGACGACTAAGCTTAATCTTCAGATGTCTGAGGAAATTCTTCAGTCATCTGAACTTCAAGTTTAGTCAATCGAAGTCCCTAATTTTGAAATTTTTCTGTTTTAATTTAAAAATCTGTTTTGCTCTCCTTCTTGGGTCTTTTGTAAAACATATTTTCTAAGATTTTAAAAGTATTTTCAAGTCCATGAAAGTTTCATTATGATATACATGAATTGCATGAATCCTAAAGTCTTTCTAAGTTATGTTGAGCCTCAAATTAAATCATACGAAAATGTAAGTACATGAGTTCTAAGTACCCATTTCCAAGATATTCTTGAACTTTGCCACTTGCATCTTGATTCTCGTACTCTATGAGTTCCATGGATCTGGCCAAAATTTGTAAGCTTTACTTGAAGGCTTCCATGACTCGTCATCCTTCTGTGCATGCTTAATATAAGTCATGTCCACAAACTCAATGCACGGATCAAATACCAAGTGATTTGTCATTATCAAAATCAGATTGGACTTGTAGAGTCAACACTGTGCTTGGTTTTTTGCGGGAAAATTGGTCGGCTAACAATGACCATCTGTCATTTAATCAAAACAAGAGTGGTGAACATCATAAGCTTATGGAACAAACAACACTATTTCATTTTTTTTGACATGCGAATCCATGGGGTGAGGGAGATCGTTTCATCTTTCCATCTTCCCCTTTTGAGTTTTCATCATTTTCATGGCTCATAAATACTAGTATTTTCATTTTCCTAATCTTAGCATGAAACACAAGCAAACAAAATCTTGGCACTTGAACTCATAATGAAAAATGCATAATTTCATTGAACGGAATTGTCAAAGGATTACAAGGAAAAACCAAAATAACAAAAGCATGACATGAAGTAAATCAAATAGTGAAAGGGTTTTCTATTTCTGTGATTAAAATAAAAATCAATCCGCTCCATCATCAGTGAGCATCTTTTCTCTTTCATGGCTCCCAGGCCCTTACTTCCTACTGCCTTCCCCATGGTTAGGTAAAGGATTGCTCGGAACTCCAGACTGCTTATTGTCAAACTGTAACCACCCTGCGTCCCTCAACGTCTGCACCTTGTTTTTGAATGCCCAGCAGCGCTCGATGGAGTGCCTAGGAGTATTGGCATGGTAAATGCATCGGACATCCGGGTCGTACTAGTGTGGAAAAGGAGGTGAGACAGGAATCCTCGGAATGGTCGTAACCATGTTTTGTTTTGCCAATTGAGCAAATAAGTCTACATACACCATTGGAATGGGGTCTATCTTCTTGACATTTTTTTGAGCCCCCCTTTCATGTGCTTGGTTAATTGGCTATGCCGGCATCAGCTTGGGAGGATCTCTTTAAATTCTTATGCTTGTTTGTGCAATCAGATTAACGGAGGGTCCGAAAGCAAAATTATTCTTAGGCCACCGATTTCCACCTCCCTGGTAATAATGCCCCTAAAGCATATAAGCTTCCTCATCCTTCTTCCTACACATTCATCTTTTACTTGGACTGACCTTATTTCCACCATCTCTGACTAGACCTACCTTGACGTCAACTTCAATTCTCCCTCCTACAACCACAATATCCATAAAATCATGGGGAGTTGCTCCCCGAAGGTGCATATGGTAGGGGTCCTTTAGCGTGCTCATGAATAAAGAAATGGCTTCTCGGTCGCTTACAGGGGGATCGACCTGGATCGCCATATCCCTCCACTTGTAAGCGTACTTCCTGAATGTTTCAGTAGGTTTCTTCTCCATTTCTTGTAGCATCATGCGGTCAGGTGCCATCTCTGTCACGTGCCAGTAGTGAGTGATAAAGGCGTTGGCCAAGTCCTTCCAAGTGCAGATCCGGGGCTTATCCTGCTTAATGTACCAACGAATGGCAGACCCGGTCAAACTGCTCTGAAAGCAGTGCATCATTAGTTTTTCATCATCTAAGTATGCTGTCATGGCTTGACAATACATCAGCAAGTGAGCTCAGGGACACTAGGTTCCATCGTACTTTTCAAAATCTGGCATCTTAAATTTCGGTGGCAGAGTGACTTTTGGCACTAAGTAGAGGTCTGTCAGATCAAAAGTACCGAATGAATTGGACCCTTCGATGGCCCTTAACCGTTCTTCAAGCACGTCACAGTGACGCTCAATTGTGATTCTGTTTGCCCCCACATCTGTCATCATTATCGGGGGTACTCCGACTGCTAGGACCCGTAATGTTGGTGCGGTAGGTATGAATGAAGTACTGTTTGGTGGGGGATTTTCTACAGCCATCGGAGGTTGTGTCGAGGTCTGCCCATGTAACGGGGTGAATCCTGGAGCGTAGGCGGGGTCTGAATCCTCCTCAATATTTTGTGGTTGCACAGTCTTGCCCTTATTCATCATTAGGTCCAGAAGCTTATTCATCTTGTTATTCAACTCTTCTTGCCACTGCTCCATTCCCAGCATTCTGCTTTCCAATTGTTCTGCCATGGTCTTTGCTTTACTCTTGGAGTTGTAGTGGTGAGTAGAAGTGGGCTCAATATTGGAATTCTGAATTTAATTTGGCCTGTCAGAAAGTTGGAAAGTAATTACCGACCCATTGGAGAAGAACATGCATATATGTATTCATGCAATGCAACCTAAACAATCATTTGGTCAAGGTTCCAGAAAAGACCTTAATGATCTCATGAATGAGCTATTTTCCCCTGGGTAGGGTACTTTGAGAGATAAAACTTGTCTTTTAAATGGATTAGGTTTTTTTTCTTGAAACATTGGCCAAGTGATACGGATGTCTGACATGGATGCCGGATGTATAACTCAAAGCACTTCAGAACATATATACAACAGACATGGATTACAACATGTGGAGAAGGATGCGGCTTCTTTCCCGACCCCAAGGAAGGTATGTACATAGCGTTCTCTGAGGCTCTAACCTAGGCAAGGGATCGTGGACAATCATGTGTAGTTGGTCTCTAATCCCTATTGATAATAGGTTCCTAGATTGAAACTTTATCCTCCCTCACAAAGGTCTAGACAAAGCTCGCACTTAGTGGAGTGGTGGTTCGCGGGTCCCCATAAGTCATGCCACATGGGAATTGGCACTATTACACTCCTTTCTAATCCTAACAAGGGAAAGCCCGGGTATAAAGTTATGAGAGTGTGTGAGTTTAACAATTTCAGCCTACACCCTCTACCACACATCCATCCATTATTCAGAATTAGACACATGCTTAACAAAACAGCAGGGGAAACAAAGCATCAAGCTTATTCAAGATACAACTAATCACATGCTTAACAAAAACAATCATAACTAATCACATTCTTATCCAAACATCAAAGCAGGCAAAGCATAATTAATCTATACATACAATTATTCACATACATACAATCAAGTTATCAATATGTTCAAAAATTAAAGGGAGAAACTAAGAAGGCTTATTTAAATTTGAGATCAGAATAATTCTCAATTAATCAATAGCTCGACTCTCAAGTGTCCCCAGTGGAGTCGCCAAGCTATCGCGACATCATAGACCTTGCCAGAGAGCCACTCTCCTGCAAACCATGTGGGTTCGGCTGCAAATTGAGAGAAATGGATGTGTGATTTTGAAAAAGATATTTTTGTGGAAAACAAATGTGTGATGGAGTCGCCACTAACCTTTTGAAGTGCAGTTAGAACGCTTGATTGCTACCCCATTAGGGTTAGAATCCGTCTACGTCACCAAAGTCGGGTTTGGGAGTACAGTTACGCGAGGGGAAGGTATTAGCACCCCCTACACGCTCGTTCTTACGAACGGTACCAAGTTAATCAAAAATTATCCCAAAGAAGAAATCTAATAAGCCTATCAAAATTACTCCCTTTCAAAAATCAAAAGAATGAAAATACTACATAGGTATTCCCTCACAATCGGGGCAATCCAATACTCCGAAGAGTCCATGCCCTTTGTTGCAATCATCAAGAAGGAAAATCAAGAAAATAAGGTACAAAATACACTCCTAGGGGTTTTGAAATCTATAGGTTTCTCTAAGTATGAAAATACAATTCCGGGAGGTTTTTGAAATTTGTTCGAGATGGGAATGATTTTCTGTGCCTAACAAACATTTTTATGATTTTTCCTAAGTGTCGTGCTGGGCAAGGTGTCTGCTACAGGTGCGGGGATCCAGGACATATGATGAGGGAGTGTCCGACACAGACTAGTACTGCTCCTAGACCTACACGAGGAGGTTACGAGGCACCACGAGGAGGCCAGCCGAGGAATATGGCCTCAACCAGAGTTTTCGCTTTGACGCCCGGAGATGCTGAGGCAGCAGGAGATGTGGTGACAGGTACTGTTTCAATACTGTCATTTAAAGCTACTGTTTTGTTTGATTCTGGGGCGACGCATTCATTTATCGCCCAGGATTATGTTAAATTATGTGGGTTTGAGCCTCAGCAGTTAGAAATTAGTTTGTCTGTTGCTACGCCGATTGGGACCGTAGGGGTATGTAGAAAGGTACTCAGGGACTGTCCAGTGGATATTCAGGGGAGGTTTTTGTTAGCTAATCTGGTGGTTTTAGATATGCATGGGTTTGAGGTAATCTTGGGCATGGATTGGCTAGCTGCCCACTATGCTAGCATTGATTGTCATGAGAGAGTGGTAGTGTGATACCCCGTGGATGAAAGGCTTAAAAGACTAGATGTTACTACCCATATCAACAAGGTGCACCTTTCTTTTTGAAAGCTTTCCCATAAGAACTCCACGGTTAAGCGTGCTTGACTTGGAGCAATATTGGGATGGGTGACCTCTTAGGAAGTTTTCTCAGGAAGTGTGTAAGTGAGGACAAAACACACTGAAAAGGACATATGTTGGTTTGTGGGACCAGTCATTAGTCTGATAAGGCCCGCCCCCTAGTTGTCTGGTCCAGGTGGAGGAGGAGGGACGTAGTGCTCCCTAGCAGACCCAGGTTGGGGCGTTACAGATAGTATCAGAGCCAACACCCAGCTGGAAGTGTGATGAGATTCACATCGCCTGGGTTTGGAAATGTGGGTTCGCAATGAGGACGTTGCGTTCTATAAGTGTAGGAAAATGTGATACCCCATGGATGAAAGGCTTAAAAGACTAGATGTTACTACCCATATCAACAAGGTGCACCTTTCTTTTCGGGAGCTTTCCCATAAAAACTCCACGGTTAAGCGTGCTTAACTTGGAGCAATATTGGGATGGGTGACCTCTTGGGAAGTTTTCTCAGGAAGTGTGTGAGTGAGGGCAAAACACACTGAAAAGGACATGTTTTGGTTTATGGGGCCAGTCATTAGTTCGATAAGGCCCGCCCCCTTGTTGTCTGGTCCAGGTGGATGAGGAGAAACGTAGTGCTCCCTAGTAGACCCAGGTTGGGGCGTTACAGGTAGTGTTCAGACCTTCAAAGGGACAGGAGTACAGATTCGTGGGATCACGTGTGCACACCCCACCTCAGTTATTATCTGCTATTCAGGCGCGTAGATTGCTATCTGAAGGTTGTCAGGGATATTTAGCCTATGTGAAGGTTGTATCAGAATGGGAACTGAGGGTGGAGGATATCCCAGTGGTGAGAGATTTTCCTGATGTATTTCCCGAGGATTTGCCGAGACTACCTCCTGATCGTGAGGTAGAGTTCGTTATTAAGCTAGTTCCGGGGACAGCGCCGATTTCAAAGGCGCCATATAGAATGGCACCGGCAAAGCTGAAAGAATTGAAAGAGCAGTTGCATGAGCTATTAGATAAGGGGTTTATTCGGCCCAGTGTGTCACCCTGGGGAGCACCGGTGTTGTTTGTGAGGAAGAAGGATGGTTCGATGAGATTGTGCATCGACTATCGAGAAATAAATAAAGTAACTATCAAAAATAAATACCCGCTCCCTCGTATTGATGATTTGTTTGACCAGTCACAGGGGACACAGATCTTTTCAAAGATAGATTTACGCTCCGGGTACCATCAGGTGAAAGTCAAGGCAAAAGATGTTCCAAAGACGGCATTCAGAACACGGTATGGTCACTATGAATTTCTAGTTATACCGTTTGGATTGATGAATGCTCCTGCAGTGTTTATGAATCTTATGAACAGAGTTTTTCACCAGTACTTGGATCGGTTTGTCGTAGTATTTATTGATGATATACTGATGTATTCGAAGAGTCCAAAGGAGCATGAGGAGCATCTAAGTATAGTGTTGCAGGTGTTGCGAGAGAAGAAGCTATATGCGAAGCTCAAGAAGTGTGAGTTCTGGCTGGGACAGGTTACCTTCCTTAGACACGTTATATCCAAGGGTGGTATTTCTATTGATCCGAGTAAGATTGAGGTGGTAGTTGACTAGGTAGGACCAAAGAATGTGCACGAGATTAGGAGTTTCCTGGGATTGGCTGGGTACTACCGCAGGTTTGTTGAGGGCTTCTCTCGATTGTCAGGCCTGTTGACCAGATTGACCAGGAAAGGAGCGAAGTTTGAGTGGTCTGATGAATGTGAACAGAGCTTCCAGGAGTTGAAGCAGTGACTCATCACTGCGCCTGTGTTGACGATTCCTTCAGGAGAAGAGGGGTTCGTAATTTACAGTGATGCATCCCATAGAGGGCTCAGATGTGTGTTGATGCAGCGGGGGAGAGTGATAGCCTATGCCTCATGACAGTTGAAAGAATATGAGAAGAACTACCCTACCCATGATCTAGAGTTGGTGGCGGTTGTTTACGCGCTGAAAATTTGGAGGCACTATCTATATGGGGGTAGGTGTGAGATATTTACTGACCATAAGAGTTTAAAGTATTTCTTCACACTGAAAGAATTGAATATGAGGCAGAGGAGATGGCTGGAGCTAATAAAGGATTACGACTGCAGTATTAGCTACCACCCGGAAAAGGTTAATGTGGTTGCTGATGCTTTGAGTCGGAAATCAGTGGAATCATCTGTATCTGCAGTGGAGATTCGGCATCCGATTCAGATGGATCTGGAGAGGCTCGGTGTGGAGCTGGTAGAGGGCAATCACCAGGCGTTCATTGCTGACTTGGTTTTGCAGCCGACTCTACAGGAGAGGATTAAAGCAGCTCAAAGGAATGATGCAGAACTTGTAGAGCTTATGGGAAAGGTACAAGATGGTCAAGAACCAGAGTTCAGCATTTCAGATGATGGAGCCCTGAGGTTCTATACCAGGTTATGTGTTCCTACCGATCATGAGATCAAGAAAGTCATTCTGGAGGAAGCACATCGATGCCTATATACTGTACATCTGAGTAGCACTAAAATGTACAGAGATCTCCGAGAGTTCTTTTGATGGAGCAACATGAAGAGGGAGATAGCTCAGTTTGTGGGTCAGTGTTTGATGTGCCTGCAAGTGAAGGCTGAGCATCAGAGACCTACGGGATCGTTGCAGCCACTCCACATTCCTGAGTGAAAGTAGGAGCATATAGCGATGGATTTCGTCTCAGGATTACCGTTAGCATTACATGGACAGGATGCTATTTGGGTAGTGGTGGATCGATTGACGAAGACTGCCCACTTTTTGCCAATTAGAGTTAGCTACTCCATGAGCAGATTGGTTAAGTTATACATCTAGGAGATAGTTAGACTCCTCGGCATCCCAATGTCCATAGTTTCAGATAGAGACCCACGGTTCAAATCTCATTTTTGGAAGAGTCTGCAAGTTCCTGAAGGGTAAACCGGTTCATACTAGTTTAGAAGACCTAACCGGTTTAGCAAAGAACCGGTCCAAGAAGGGTCAACCCATTTTAGGCCCAATCAACACCACGATATTTTTAGATTTTTCTGAATTTTTTCCTTTATATATATATATATATATGTATACAACAGTATTATGAGATGAAATGAGATAAAATGAATCATAGTGCACGTGTGTCATGCATGCATGGAGGGTGTGCATGTAAATTGGTGGTGCGTGCAATTGTGTAGTGATGCGTAAATCAATATGTGTGTGAGTGAGTTGCAATAACCAAAGTGTGTATGTGCGTGTATTAGGGTGTGCAAGTGCATGAGTTAGTGTGTGTGAATGGTGTGTGTAACAGTGTGTGCAAGTGCGTGAGTTAGTGTGTGTGAATGGTGTGTGTAATAGTGTGTGCAAGTGTATGTATGGGGTGTGTGTGAATGGTGTGTGAATGGGGTCTTCAAAACCGAGTATTTTTTCTGCGAGCCAAAAATTGAACAACAAAAATAAATGTATAAGAGATCAAAAAAAAAAAAAATAAAGAGAGAAAAAGGGAAGCATGTGCGCAGAAGAGAAACATGCACGCGGTTGTCTGCAATATTCCCTCCGAGGAATAAGGTAGCAAATTTTTGGGGGTATGATTCGTCTGTTAACAACAACCTTCAGGGGCCAAATGGATTGCTGGACCCTCTATAAAGAGAGTCCTGTGCAGAGCCCAAAAGGAGGGAGGGGGAATATCTTCTTCTTGGCGGGTCACAATCTCCCTGCTCTCTCGGTCACCTTGCTCCCTTGCCATTTCAAACTCTCCCTCTACTAGCTCTATTCACAGCCACACGCAGACGAAGAGGGAGACACGAGTAGCCATCAGCTAGGCCATCACTGAGCTCCCAGCCGCCATACACCACCTGCTCCGAACCCAGCTGCAACTTCACCGAACCATCCACCAAGCCTCAGCTGCAACACCCCGATCATCTTACTCCAGATCCACCATCATCAACCGCAGCCATCTCACTGTTAACAGCTCTCCACAGCCTGCAACCCCGGCAACACCCTGCTCATCATCCCTGAAGCCCCCTGACCCGCTGCCACTACCGCCATGAACCACACCAGAACACCCGAGCTCCTCCTCACAGCTCCCGGACTCCCAGTCTAGTCATCGCAACAGACCTCCATCACCTTCTCTCCTCCTCCCCACCTTGCTCATCCACGACCACGGCCAGCTCCACCGTTCATCCCCAACCTATCTCCAGCCACCATCTCTCATTCTGACTACCTGCTCACTCACGCCGACGAACAGCCGAGAAACCCAACGATCCCCATTCTTGCATACAATGATGGAGCCTGCGATTGCTCGCAAGGTGGTAATGGCTTGACGGCAGAGAGTTGGCCATGGCGATGTTCGGGTTTTAATGCATCAAATCTGTGGCAGCGACTATTCGTCCCGAAGGACTTGAAGCCTAAACAGGGAGTCATACTCACTCTCTGGTTCGGATAAAGACGTTGCTGCATGACTCTAGTACTCTGGTTGGATTATAATGATGAATTTTGTATATTAATTAAAAATATTAATTCAAATTTTTATTTAATTACTGGTAATTAGTATTAATATAAACAAAAAATGTTTGCATACTATTTTACAACATATTAGAATATATTGCTGTTAAGTAAGAAATAATAAGGTTGACTACATTAACTAAAAATATTAATTAAAAATTCCTATTGGTGACAACAACTCTAGGTGATAAGTTATATCGTAGCCTTCGCAATAACAATTAGCTCATAATAGAATCAAAACAAACCGTAATAATTGTAGAATTCATAATGAAAATTGTAACAAGAGAATATGAAAGAGTTAAAAGGAAACTGTATATAGATCGAGAATCTCAATTGTCAACAACTCTAATTTGACCTCTATCTTCTTCCTCTTTTTCCAAACTTCGAATCCTCTCTAATGATGAATAAAAATCCTATTTTTTTCCTTACTTTGAATCCCCTCCTTTTATAAAGTTGTGGTCATCCTCCCTTCTCATATCTCCAAAACAAAATTCTCCGAATCCCCTCATTTTTTGCCACTACTTTGATATGTGATTTTCCCTATCGAGATCATCCCATCTTCAAAAATCTTCTACACGAAAGTTGTGAGTTTTTTTCTGTAACTTTTCGTAGATACTCAGATCGCTCATCTTGGAGTTCTCTAGCAAAATATATGCTCCAAATATTGAAGGGTGTTTCAAGAAATTCGAGAGAGGAATTTGAGTTTGAAAATGACTCTTGATGAAGGGAATTAGAATTTGAAAAGGAAAGTTTCCTCCTTGATTCCCATGACGCTTTTAATTTATTTAACCCTAAAGAAAAATAAACAAAATAAATCAAAACTCTAATAAATAAGAAAATTAAACAAAAAACTAGAATAAAAATAAGTATGAAAGTATGAAAAAAATGGTATCGAAAGTAAACACATCAAAATACCCCCAAACTTATGATTTTCTAGTCCTTGAGCAAAAGGAAAAAGAGAAAAGAAAAATTAAAAAATAGACTTCTCACAATGACTACCTCGTGGATTGCATAAAAAAATGATTTAAGGAAAGGACTAAACATTTAACAAGTTTTTAGATTAATTCAAGATCATGCATATGTTTACATAAAAACCTTTGAGTGTGTGTGTGAGAGTAACCAATCTCAACTTGCTACTCTATTAACTCGGATCAATTTATGTAAACGTGATTGAATTATGATTTATCTCTAGAAGAATGAGCTTCTCGAACTTTGTATGCCTATTTTTTTAAATCAACTCTCCACTAATGTAGTACAAATGCACTACAAAAGATCAAAATGTCTTAATAAAAACTTGTAATGTTTGGCTTTGGGTAATTGTTGGCCCGGATAAGTGTCTAGCGGGGGTGAATAGACGTTTTTCGCGGATGTGCAAATTTTTCTACAGACACAGATCTTGCCAAGAACAAGAGTATTATATCACAATATAAAAGTAAAACAAATGGCAATGGATGAGCAACTCAAGAGAGAAGAGAGAAGATAAGCTTAACGTAGCGATGATAACGTGCTTTGGAACCCCGCCTACGTCCACGCCTTGAGACCAACACAAGGATTCCCCAAATCCACTACACGATCCTCCTTCCGGTGAAGAAGCCTATACAAACAGCTGCTCACAAAGAGCTCTTACAATGGTGCTCACCTAGAGACACCTTAAAATGGCTCACAAAGAGCCTTACAATACAAGTAGTTGGAAAAGAGGTAGATACAATCTTAAATGCTCCTCTTGAGTTGAATATCACAATGTAATCCTCACACTATATCCTCTTTTTCAATGTAGTGTAAAACAAAGGCAAGAGCAAGTGGGCAAGTGGATGCACAATGAAACCCTAGAATAAATGTACAATCAATCTTCTCAACAACCAAATAAGCTTCTTATTTAGAAATTAATGCATAAGACCTATTTTAAAGGCCAAAGGGGCGAGTTGGACGCTGGAGAGCCGTTGGACATTTATTGATATGAGATAAGGTAAAAACTAGTTGTTCTGGTGCATTGAATGAAGTCTGTAGCCCGACATTCGTCGACGAGGTCTCGCCTTTGTCGACGAGCCCCTCATTTCTTTTATCGGCGAAGCCTTGTGTTCGTCAATGACTTTCCGGTTCTGAATTTAGGTAGGTTTGGTTTCTTTTCGTCAATGAGTACCATGTGTACGTCAACAAAATGTGCACAAACTTCGTCCCCGAATCCCCTGTATTCGTCAACGAAGGTGCTCTGAACTTTTTTGTACTCTCGGTATATTCTCATCGACGAGTACCCTATGTACATCGATGAGGGTTTGTGTTGTTCTCGTCGACGAACAGTTCTCGTCAACAAAGCCATGTGTTCATCGACGAGGCCTCTTTCACTATTTAAAAAATTATTTCAACCAGGTTTGTGTTGAAGTAAAAAGGTCCTTATCTTTATTTTAGAAGTGATCTATGATCTACTTTAAGATGTCTTAGGTTAAATAAAATATATTTGAGGGTTGTAGACATCTTATGTAGTTTTACTTGACTTGTTATATGTGTGTGTGGGACTGTGTCTATATTCTAGTGATATTTATGTGATTTGCCTATTTCTTACTCATTCTTTGAGTCACACCATACACAAAGGATTTATAGAATCAATCTCTCAAACTCTCACACTCAACCTAGAGCTTCTGCTTGCTTATGCAAGATCCATGAATGCTTTGGCAGAGTTCTGGTTATGTCATATGTAGCTCTTTGCTGGTTTGAGACTTGCTTAGCTCTTTATGCTTGCTCTGGAGTTATTCTGTACAATTGATCTGGACTAGAGAAAAATCGTTAGTAACCTCAAGGAATTGCTAATGGATTGTTGTCATCAAAACATGGCTGGAATGAAAGACTCTTAACTACTAGGTCTAACATTCTCCCCCTTTTTTATGATGGCAGTCCATTAGTGTTCCTTTTGAAAAGATGCTTCTCCTCACTAAATGTAAATGTTTAGAATTTTAATAGTTCCTCCCCCTTAACGTATGCATTATTTGAATCGGTGATTTAATTAAAATTTTGGTAGCATGCCGTCTATAAATAAAGCATTTTCTATGTTTTCTACAATCAAAGTGTGAGAGTTTATGTGTTGGCAATCTATCTTTGAAACACTATACATACAATAATTTCAACCAAAAATATAGTTTCAAAGATTTCAATAGCTCAATCAAAATATCTCAAAAAAGATTTTCAAAAGTTCAACCACAAGAAATAATTTTGAAAAACAAGTTTTGTCAAAAATATTTTTCTTCACAAAACAAGACAAGCTTTTGAGTCTTGCAAAGAGAATGCAAAGACTCACAAGCTTAAGAAGGTTTCCCACAAATGAATTTATGAATTAAATCAATGGGAAGACCTCTAGGCTTACTCTCACTAAAATGAAAAATCAATACACTTATATGAGAGTATAAGCACGTAGGAACTATATGGAATAACTCAAGATACTCTTTCTCAAAAGGATTTTTGCAATAGAATGATCAATGGAAGAGTATATGGTTTTGAGTATGAAGAATATGGAAGTAGGGAAGATTTTAGCCAATAAAATTTTTAGAGAATTTTTTGCTGATCTAAAACCCTAACCACCACTTAATTTTGCAAATAAAAGGCTATATATAGAAATGGAAGGAATTATAGTCGTTGGGGACATATTGGTCATTTTGGAAAAAAGTTTAAGTGAGGTTAATAAAATTTAACAGTGTTTTAACCTCTATAATTCTCGCCAACCCAAGAACACCAGTCGACCGAAAGTAAGGTTCGGTTGACCGAGTGATAGAGTTCGATCGACCGTGCAAGAAATGAATTGAGAGTTTAGTCGACCGAACTTGCATGGTTCAAGGGTGATTTTTCAATTTCGTGCGGTTTGGTCGATCGAGTCAATTTGAACTACAAGCTTTTGAGTCTTGCAAAGAGAATGCAAAGACTCACAAGCTTAAGAAGGTTTCCCACAAATGAATTTATGAATTAAATCAATGGGAAGACCTCTAGGCCTACTCTCACTAAAATCAAAAATCAGTACACTTACATGAGAGTATAACACCCTATTTTTGCCCTAGTCAAATAGAACAAAGGGTCCCCTCTTATTATTTTCATTATTATTATTATTATTACCTTATTTTTATTATTATTATTATTTTATTATTATTATTATTATTATCATTAGTATTTTTATTATTACTTTCTTATAATCTTTTTTATTTATTATTATTTATTACCAGTAGTATTATTAGTATTACTTTACTATTATTATTTTGGATATATTTATTATTTTTTTTATTTTTTATTTTATTTTTTTTGTCACTTTTATTATTATTATTATTATTATTATTATTATTATTATTATATTGTCATTATTTTTAGTATTTTTTTTACTATTACTATTAGTATTATTATTATTATTAGTATTATTATTATTATTATTATTATTTTGCTGATAGTATCTTTATTATTTTTATTTTTACTACAATTATTTATTATTATTTATTATTAGTAGTATTATTATTACTATTATTATTATTACCTTATTGATTTTATTATTATTATTATCCTTATATTATCATTATAATTATTATTATTATTATTATTACTATTTTCATTATTACCTTAAGAGTAAAAACAGAAAAAGAAAAGAAAAAGAAAAACAAAATCAAAAGGAAGAGTCTAGGGTTTCTCAATTTTTTTTTATAAACGGAGGCGCAGGGCAGAAGCCAAAGGGGGGCGCACGGAGCATAAGCAAAAAGCAAAGAGAGAAAAACAAACCTTCTTCTTCTTCTTCTCTTCCTCTTATTCTTCTTCTTCTTCCCGAGCCTTGGCTGACAGCCTCCATCGTTTGTTTTGCCCTCTCTCATTCTCTCTTTCTCTCTTCAAGTCCTCAGCCCCGCTCTCTCCGGCGTCACCCCCCAGCTCCGCCCTCAGCCCAACCATCTTCACATCCACCGCTACCACCACACCCGAGGCCTCCCTCTGCAACACCGATAGACCACCCAACATGGTTTGAAATCGTAGTCGCGGGTAAAGTCGCGAAACGGTCACGGGTGTCACGGGTCGCGGGAGATGCGGGTGTTACGTAACGGGAAGCGGGCGTAACGGTCGTGAATTTTTTTCACGCATGCACAACCATGCCAAAATTAAAAAATAAGCATGAAATCCATTAATACATGATTTTTAATGAATTTTGAAGGCTTTCATTCAACCTACAAATGCTTCTTAATAGGCATTATGATTTTTATATTAATTTTGGTGCGCTGTTTACACAAAAAAATATATTTTTTTATAGTTTACATTACTTTAATGAGTAAAAAGATGTACAAATGTAAGAATCAATTAATTAAAGTCATAAAGTTACTAAAAATGAATCAATACTCAATAGACTTAATACTCAATATACACATTACACACACATGAATTTAAAAAGTGATTAATATCAAATATCAATAAATAGTTGAAAATACATGAATACAATATTACAAATTTATAACATAACACATGTCACCACCAAAAAGAATGATGTGGAGGGTCTTCATAATTTGCATCTGTATCTTGAGATTGGGATGGGAAATTATCTCCCCATCCTTGTGGAAATACATAGTTGAATGAACCCAAGTTTGCGTCATTTTGTTGTTGCTCTTGAAAATGTACTGGTGATGAAAATTCTCCTGAATAATGTTTATAAGTTGGGGCAGGGGCTGGCTCTGAGTAGTGTGTAGAAGAAGACTCACTAGATCTTGAGATTCCTGATCCACTGGGATAAAAATGTGAGTCACGAGATGCATAATGTGGATATGCTGGATGAGATCCATATAATTGTGATGATGAACCATCTAAACCAAAGTCGCCAAAACTACGAATCACACCATATGAATCTTCAGTAGAATCGCTAGGGTCACCACGAGTACTCCTTCTCCTGGGTTATGAAGATTGGTTCCCTGGAGGAATACCCAAGTCATAATTTTTAGGTATGTCATGTAGTCCATAAGGATCAGAAGGATATATATCCCTTCCAAATAATGTCCCTGTATCATATCCATAATTATATTCTACACCGCCGCCTCCACCACCACCACTGCCACCCCCCCCCCCCAACCCTAGCTCCAGCACCACTATTACCATCATCATCACTTGGTGGGCTCAAACCAAGATTGTCATCACTTTGTGTACATTCAGGGCTTGAACTTGAATCATCATGCGCGTTTATTGGTGGTTGATCACCTCCTTCTGTAGTACCACCAACCTCTTCATTTAACCAATTTGAATTGTCCTGACCGTCGAGTAGTGGTGTCTCTCTCTCCTCTAACCATTGACTTAAAGGATCATCTTCTTCGAAAATGTAGTCCAAATTGATATGATTGAAACCCTCTTCAATTTCTCGTTGGCTTCTTCTCATTGTACGTCTTAACTTTAACCTCATGTTGTAATGTACGAAAACAAGTTTTTGTAGTCTCATGTACTTTAATCTATTTCTTGTTTTCGTATGGATGAGGCTAAAGGTGCTCCAATTACGCTCACAGTTCGAAGCTGATGTGGTCTGGCTAAGAACTCTAATTGCTATTCTTTGGAGCTCAGGAGCACACAAGCCATAATGAATCCACCATTCAGCTGCATGAATAATTAAAAAGAGTTTTATGTTAGTATAGCGTATTTCAAAAGTCAAATTTGAACACAAAGAGAGAAAATAGAGTCATTCTCCATTATTTAGCTATATAGCCATATTTACCAGGATTTATTTGTTTCGCTGCCCTTTGAGCCAACGGGGTTCCAAAAGTCTCCTGCCTATCTCGATATAGCAACAACTAAAAAAGGATGATTATGAAATATAATTAATTAATTAGATGTATTAATAATTATTCTTGAAAGTATTACAGAATACTAGAACAATTCATTATTCAATTTAATGGAACCAATACTTACTTGATTAATAGCCCGAATTTGAGTATCTATATCGGGTACCAACTTGGTTATCACTTTTTTAACTCCATCCATGACTTCTCTAGCAACTTCAAGAGAGGGTAGGACACCATAAAGAAATTATGGGTTCAAAAAATACCCTACAATTAAATTTAGAAACATATTAATCAATAGTTTTCTAATGCAACTATGCATAATTTAAAAGTTAAAATAATAAGAAATTGTATTTGATTTACACTTACCAGCAGCGTGCAAATCTTGGTGCAACTGAAAACTCCACCGGTTGTCAATAATTTTCCAATAGTCTTTGTAAAACCAGCAATCTTTTTGAATGGCCAACTTCGCCCTATCAATTGCCTCGTATATGAAGCCCATGATTGGTTTTTCATCACCATCAACCAATTTAAGAACTTTCACCAAGGGTTCTTGCACTTTAATTATATCAGAGGTCTTTTGCCAAAACTCTTTGCTTAAGATAATTTTCTTTGAATCATATGCTGGGCCTGATTTTGCCATTCCAAACCTTGAGTTTTTCCAAGCATCAGATGTAAACATTTCCCTTAGTGCTTGTTTATGCCTAACAATAGTCTCCAAAGCAATGAAATTTGTGGCAAATCGAGTGATGGCAAGGCGAAGTAACTCTCTATTATTTGTGAATTTCTTCATGAAATTCACTGTCCATGTGTGATTGTAAATAAATGAGGTTATTGTTCTTACATCTTCTAAGACCTTCTTCACGTTACTTTTCTTACCAATATCTTCAAGAATAAGGTCTATGCAATGAGCTGCACATGCTGTCCAATAGAGATTGGGCCTCTTCTGCATTAATAATTTTCCCCTTGCCTTCATTGCAGCTTCATTATCAATCACTACTTGGACAACATTCTCCTCTCCAATTTCTTCAACCACCTCGTCCATTAATCTGAAATGAAATTATAAATTCAATAATTACTACTATTTAATTAAAAACATGCAAATCCATAATACTATTTGCATATACAATTAAAATTAAAAAATTACCTGAAATAATATTCAGCTACTCTGTTTGGCACATCAGAGGCATCAACTGATTTATGAAACACGGTGCCTCTATCGCAATAAACTAAAAAGTTTATAATGTGTTTTCTAGTTGGTCCTAACCAACCATCACACATAAGTGTTACACCTCTCTCCTTCCAAATTCCAGCAAAAGAAGTTATATAATTTTTCATTTCTTGAAACTCTTACTCCAAATAAATTTCAGATATCTCATAGGGTGATGGACCCTTCACCCTCTTTCCAACCTCTGCAGCAATATCAAGCATAGGCTGCATAAATGGAGAGTCAGTTACATTCGCTGGAATCCGATTATAAATTAGGAATTTTCCAACCGCTTTTCCTAATTTACTTTTTAAACCTTTCAGTAACTTTGTGTTGATTTTTGGTTGTTTCGCACTCTTGCTTCTTTCTAAAATAGGATCCATTGCCTTTAGTCTAACTTCAGGGGCATCAGGATTGATCCATTGTCGTCCACTACCTCCAGCTTCTCGATCATTATAAAATCGAGCTCCTGCTCTATTGAAACCACTGTTAGCACCACTGCTAGAGCCACCTCTCTCTTCATAAATATTACCTCTTCCAGTTGTTCTTGCTCGAAATCTTTGTCTCTCTTCCCATTGTTGTTGTGATCGCATGGTTTCTTGTCGAGCAAATCTCATACTTTCCTCTTCCAAGTCTTCTTCATCACTCAAATTCTCAAAATCTCCTCTAATTTGGGCTTCTGCTTCTTCTTCCCTTTTTTGTTTATCTCTTTTCTTCTCAGCATACTGTTGTAGATGTTTCATCATTTGTTCTTTTACTTGTGTAGTCACATTTGAGCATCCAGCTACTTGACCCTTTTTATGTGCCAAGTGTTGTTTCAAGCGTGTAATGCCCCCTTTGATTATCTTCCCACATAATCTACACATAATAACATGTCTATTACCATCCACCGCAGTACCAAAATGTCATCCAATATCCTCGCTAGGTAAGTTTTCATTTCCTCTATCACGTAACATATTGATAGACTTAATTTGATGATTTCTACACAAAATATAAAGAAAATACAAAGTTTCAACCTTCCTACAATGACAGGAATAATATAATTAATAATTTAGTAAATATTAAATAATAAGTACTAAATAGTCCTAATTTTAAATACTTATTACGTAAAAATAAAGTATAATATTTGATTAAAAATAATAAGTAATGTTTATTATTTTTATATTTGAATAAACAAAATTATAAAATATTAGATATTTTATTACAAAAAAATATATTCCTTTATCTTTAAAAAGATATTTTTATTATTTTTTATAGCTTGATTTTATTTTCATTTATAACTATAAGAAATTAACATTGTAATTTTAAAGGTGAAAAAGATTTTTGCTCTACTTTCATATACATCATAGCATCACAAATAGAGATTCATACATTACAAATTGACTATTTAATTTTTTAAGCATTTTCTCAGTATATGGATTAAAATTAAATTTTTCTACAAATTCCAGTAGTAATTAGTAAAAATCAAATTTATTAATGTATTAACTATTAGGTTAATTTTTTTTTATTAAGTTATCAATTTTTACTTTATTTGATAACTGAAAACAAAAAATAGATGTAAACATTTATTTTACCATATTTTAAATTTAAGGTCAAAATGATTTTTTAAAACTTAAAAAATATTAATAAACAGGGTCACCCTACTCAAGAAATGGCAAGTAGATACACATGTAACATAAAATGGGTGACAGATGTTATTTAATTTTTTTTTCTTTTATAATATGAATATTATTTAATATTTTTTCAATAGATGGGAGTGAATATGATATCTTCCTTATCAAAATGACCACTTTGTCCAGCTGACATAAATAGTATGTTAGCCAATTGGTGCCATGAATTAATTTTATTTCTATAAGTTTGGCAAATCCTAAGACTAAATATTATAATAATTGTGCAGAGTATTCCTTGGAATTCTTTAAGAATGGTGAAAAATAGAGCTCAATTAAGCCTAGATAATATAAAATGCCATCACATGGATGTCTTGTGTACAATGTACATACATTATTTTAATGCTTTGTTTAGATGGTGAATGCAGTAGGGGATAATAGGATATTTAAATATTCTTATAAAAAAGGCTTCAATTATTATTGGTAAATATTAATTATTTACTAACCTTAAAAAATATTAATTATATACTATTAATAATTGCTTGCTATGTCATGGAATTAATTTTCATAATTATCTTTCAAAAAATATAATACAATTAAAATATTTATAAATTAAGAAAATTTTATTTTACATAATTATTAATGATTTCTAATTTTTTACTCTATTAAATTACTTTTTTTTTTAATTCAATTTAACAAACCTATTTTACAACAAAATATAATTTAAAAAAAAAAACAGAATGAAAAGTGCTGTGGGTACAACAAAATATAATTTGAAAAAAAAAACATAATGAAAAGTGTTGTGGGTGTTGAGTGTTAGTGTTAGAGTTTCTCATACGCTGGGGCTTGGGAGTCGAGTCAGACCAAGAGAGGGGAGGGATTCGAGGGAACTCAGAGGAGCCTCGAAGGAGCGAACTGCGAAGGCTGCGAAGCACAAAGCTGCGATGACTCCAAGCTTCGAAGCTAAAATGGAGAGGCTGGCTGGTGGCGACTGCGACGACTGGCGGAGGAAGGTGCCGACTGCGACGACTGGCGGAGCTGCTGCAGACTTGTTGCCGTCATCGGTGACTCGCTAAGTTGCTGGAACTGCAAGTCTGCAATTCCTGAGTCCTGGAAGGCTGCGAAGTGCGAAGATGAGTAGATCTGCTAGGTAGCCTCGGTGTGCTCACTCTCAGGCTTCGAAGCCTTCTTATTGCTTCGGCCAACAAATTTTCAAGGTCAGTTTGTAACTTTCCATTTTATCCTTTGAATGGCAGATGGGTGTGGGGACTGGGGAGAGGGGGAAAGCAACGCTGCTGCCTGCTGCCTGCAGCAAAAAGCCTCAGCAAATCTGCGACCTGTCGGACATGTAACAGTCCGTAACGAGTGTAACGTTGGGGTATCGGCCATTACGTGCCATTACATCTCCATAACGGCCGTTACGGCCGTGACTTTTTTTCGAACTGCATTATTGGCCCGTATCAGTTTCGGGGCCTCCGATTTCCGTTACGTATCGGCCGTTACGCTACATAATGGCCGTTATTTAAAACCATGCCACCCAGCCATCATCCCGGCCGAACCCAGAAGCTCCGGCGTTCCACCTCTTCAACCAGCGTTCCTCGTCACCCCCCAGGTCCGCCGTCAGCCCGGCCATCTTCACGTCCACCGCTACACCAGCCCCCAGGACCTCCGACCACCATCACAGCCCAGCTCCGACAAAACCAACAGCACCCAGCTCTCCCGCGACTCACCTCTGCCTAAGCAACACACAAGGCCACGTTCCTAATATTTCGGCCACCATCTTCTACTCCGGCCAGCCACCGTTCACACCGGTCACAGACGTACAGCCAGAACGCCGTCATCAGCGCCCCTCGTCGCCGCCATAGCCCCAGCCACAGCAGCCTCCACTCTCGGCAACTCTCTGGTAAGTCCCCTGCCCCTCTGCAAATACACAGAACACACACACACAGTATACTTATGCATATATATATATATATATATATATATATATATATATGTATATACCATATTAGTATTATTAGTTGTATATTATTGTTAATAATATTATTATTTATATATTATTGGTTATAGTATCATTGTCATGTGATTATCATTATTAATAATGTTGTTATATTATTTGTATATTACCATCAATAATATTATTATATGGTTTATATATTATTTCTAATATTGTCATCATTTATAGGCGTATTGTTATTATTAGTACTATATGATTTATATATTATTATTAGTCATATTATTATGTAGTTGGCTCATTATCATTAGCATTATTATTATATTAATTATAGTAGTATTAGTATTATATTTGTTTATATAGCATTATTGGTAAGATTATTATATAATTAGCATGTTATTATTATTGTTATCATAATATTGGTATATTGTTGTTATTATCAAATATGTAGTGCTCACGTGATATGTTTAAAATGCAGGTTTGGTTTGATTGCGTTTGAATATGCAAGGTTCATGTGATGGGGTTAATGTTTAGGATTTTTGTTGCATTTATTAAGGCCATATTCATTATTGTGTGTATGTAGGATTTTCGGTTATTATTGTACCCATTTTATGTTTAATATTTGTATATTTAGGGTGTATATTAATTTTGGCGATCATGCTGCATTGGTATATATTATTTTCAGCAATAACTTGTTTCCATAATTTCATTATTTCTATACCTTGGCATTGGTTTCCATGTTTTAATTTTAAATTTGGTTTATTTCTTTTATTAATTATTTCCATACGGGTGTAAAGGTATTTATAGGATATTAGGGGTGTGTACCATTAGGAAGATTATTATTATTACCTTTTATTTATAGTGTATTATTGTTATTATTATCATGTGTGAAATTATTACGTTACCATTATGATATTCAGAATATGTATTTATTGTTAATGTATGCATATTGTTACTATTAATATTATTTATTATTATCATTATGGGATTACTACTATTAATATACATATTATTATTATTATTATTATTATTATTATTATTATTATTATTTTTACTATTGTTATTTATTATCATTATTACTGTCATTATTATGTTCATTATTATTATTATTATTATTATTATTATTATTATTATTATTATTATTATTATTATATTTTTGTTATTAAATATTTTTGATTTTTTATCCCTACGATTTTAATGCGGGGGTATGAGCTTTCAGGCTTCACGTACCTTTTGTTCTGAGGGAATATGTAAATATTTATATATTACGTATATTTGTGTATTATTTATTGTTTATGTATTTATTCATTTTGCGTGTGTATTGGTAAATTCATTAGAGGAGTAATTTTAAAAGACTTATTATATTAACTTAGAGATAATTCCAAATTAATTAGGTACCGTTTGTAAGAACGGACGCGTAGGGGGTGCTCGTACCTTCCCCTCGCGTAACCGAACTTTCGACCCCAGCTCTGGTAACGTAGACTTATCCTACCCCTAACGGGGTAGTAATCATGTGTTCTAACCACACTAAAGGTTAGTGGCGACTTCGATACTCCTATTTATCCTTGAAAATTTAAAATTGATTTTAATTTCGCCACACGGTGCACACACGCTCTGGAACGTTGCGACAGGAACTATATGGAATAATTGAAGATACTCTTTCTCAAAAAGATTTTTGCAATAGAATGATCAATGGAAGAGTATATGGCTTTGAGTATGAAGAATATGGAAGTAGGGAAGATTTTAGCCAATAAAATTTTTAGAGAATTTTTTGGTGATCTAAAACCCTAATCAGCACTTAATTTTGCAAATGAAAGGCTATATATAGAAATGGAAGGAATTATAGTCATTGCGGACATATTGGTCATTTTGGAAAAAGTTTAAGTGAGGTTAATAAAATTTAACAGTGTTTTAACCTCGGTAATTCTCGCCAACCCGAGAACACCAGTCGACCGAACTTAAGGTTCGGTTGACCGAGTGATAAAGTTCGGTCGACCATGCAAAAAATGAACTGAGAGTTCAGTCAACCGAACTTGCATGGTTCAAGGGCGATTTTCCAATTTCGCGCAGTTTGGTCGATCGGGTCATCTTGAACTACAGGGTTCGGTCGACTGGGCGGTTGGCATTTCCCACATAAGGGTTCAGTCGACCAGGGCGTTGGTTCACGTTTTTGGTCAGTCAACCGAATGGTCAATAGTCAACCCTTGGGGGTTCGGTCCACCAAAGTGCCCTGTGTACTTTGGTTTGGTCAACCGAATAGTCAACTTGTTGGCCTCCGTACGGTTCGGTCGATTGAGTGATTTATACTATGAAAATTAGATTGACCGAAGCACTGTTCAATGCACAGTTTCGGTCCTATTCTTTATCACAAGTCACCCCTATTTATATACGTATAAGTTTTAAGTTATGAGGGACTTTACACATGATGATTAGGGAGATAGGGTCAATCTAAGGTCAATGGCCAAGGCTTTTCAACTATGCTCAAAAATTCGGCGTCGGTTGACCGACCTAAGGTCCAACTATGGTCATTGAGCTTATAGGTTCCTAGATGCATGATGCACACCAATTATTGCAGACCATTCCTATTTTACTATTATAGGCCCAATATTAAATTTAATATGAAATGACAACAGTGATCTTCTAGGTCTTCTTTTTGCTTCAAGTTAACATGTATCATCAAATGATCTTTTCTAATATGAACCTACACACAAACTAGATAAACATTAAATATCTCAGTATTTCTCATAATCAAAACAGGATATGACTCATAGTGTAGACACCCTATTTTTGTCCAAACCAAATATAACAAAGGGGTTACTATATTATTATTATTACTATTATTTTAAGTATTTATTATTATTATTATTATTATTATTATTATTATTATTATTATTATATCTACTTTGTTATTATTATTATTATTATTATTATAATTATTATTATTATTATTATTATTATTATTAGGGTTTTGGGGGGACGAAAGTCTATTAAAAGGCATGGATACACATAGGGGTGAGCATAATTCGAAGAAAACCGAATTAACTGACCAAAATTGGTCGGTTCGGTTATGCTTTCCAATATTTCGGTTAATCGGGTTTTAGTTCGGTGAATGGAGAATATTAATTCGGTTAACCGATTAACTGATTTACGAATTAAATAAATTTTAAATATAAATTAGTAAATTAAAATCCGATTATTCACTTATTCCCTCTCATACTCTCAGTCTCTCACTGCTCTCAGTCTCAGAAGTCGTAACTCATAAGGCCCTCACTGCCTTTCTCTCGCTCATCCAAGCTCGGTCCTCTGCACCACTAAGCACCATCTTCGATTCTTCACGCGATGCCTTAGTCTGTGTCCATCACCATCGTCGCCGCCGTCGCTGGCCATCATCGCCAACACAGTCACTGCTCTCTGAAGTCGGAAGCCCTCACTAAGTCACTGCCTCTCTCTCTCTCACCTGAGCTCACTGCTCTGCACCACCATCTTCACGTGATGCCATCGCCTGCACCCATTGCCATCGCCGTCGCCACTGGCCTGCCATCGTAACCAGCACACAAGCTCCCTCTCATTCTCATTTTTCTTCTCTCGTGTATAGACCAACTCACCGAGAACCACCCCCGACTCCTCATCGGCGTCAAGCTCACCCGAGCTCAATCATCTCCCTAACCACCTCTCCTCCACATTAGTTTAGAATCTAGATACACCTTCCTGACTTCCCCCTTCCCTTGTTCTAGATACACCTTCCCGGATTCCCCCTTCCCTTATTTCTCGGTTAAATTAGGTTAACCGAATTACCCGAAAAATAAATTCAGTCAGGTTCGGTTCGGTGAGGCCCAAAGGTTCGGTCGGTTCGGTTAACGCTATTCTTTAACCAAAATTTTTGATTAATTTGGTTAATTAATCGAATTTGACCGAACCGACCGTTTGCTCACCCCTAGATACACACACAAAAAAGGGGAGTCGGGGGCAAGAAAAAAAAAAAAAAAAAAAACCTATCTTTTCAACAGAGGTGCCCACGCACCCTCTCTCCCTCTCTTCCCCTGCTCCTCTATTCTCTTCTCCTTCACTCACTCCCTCTCTCTCTGTCTTTGGGGTCTCTCCCTCAATCTCTCCCTCTCTCCTTCAATTTCCCTCTCTTCTCCTTTTCTAACCTCTCCCCTGTCTCCTCCTTCACTCTCTCCCTATCTCCCTCCCTCTCGATTACTCTCCCCTCTGCAAATCCACCGGCCAGCAACGTGCAACTCCGACTAGCAGACCCGAGCTCCTACAGCACCCGAGTCCATACCAATCTGCAGCACCACCTCTCTCGGTTACTCTCCCCTCTACAACTCCGAACACCAGAACTGAGCACCAGTCACTGCTGACCAGGCCACCCCAAACGAGAGTTCCAGCCACCCCTTCTGCCAACTCCATCTTCTCCATTCACAGCCGCCCCTCTAGAACTCAACCTTATACGCCCAGCTGACGTCTGGCCAGAGCTCTAGCTTCTTCCCCCATTATGAGCTCCCTGTAGTCATGACCACATACACACACACGCACCCCAGCGAACATGCAAACACACACACACTCACGCACATAGCAACCCACACGCACATGCATGTCTTTTGGTTTGTGTTGACATTTAATATTTGGGTTTTCATTGTTTATGCAGGTATATTTAATATTTAATGTTTAGCTTTTCTTCTTATAATGCTTTATTCAGTGTAATATATATTTAACTTTCATATTTAAGCTCTTATTTTACACATTAAAGTGCTAATATTATGGTTGTGGGATTATACTATTTTTACATTTAAATATACATGTTTAGTCTTTTGTCGTTATACTTATTAAAATATTTTAGGGTTTTCTTTGATATATTATAAGTTTAATATTTAGGGTATTTGTCATTATGGTACGTATTTAGATTTTTTGTATGTTTAATATGTATTTTTAGGGTATGCTTGTTATTCAGATAATATTCATATTGTACGATTTTATCATGATGGTATTTATTAATATTCATATTATAAAGTTTATTTTGTTTTAGTGTGTAATATGTATTCTTATGGTTTGGGTTATTGTCTTGTTGTGTTTCTTATGTGTAATATTTTTACTATTGTGGTATTGAGTCAAATTTGTATTATTCATATTAGGGTTTTTGTCATCATATCACGTGTAAGATGGTTGTCATGTTTTATTATTGTATTTAACATCCAAAAATTTTGAATGGTATGTTGATTTTTGTTTTGATTTATTACCATAATTTTGTACTTGGTCACCATATTGATTGTCTGCCTATTAGGAATAGTTTGTATTTGTTTCCATAATTTCACCACCTTCTCGTCCTTGCATTATTACCTGCTAATCTTAGGGTTACTCGGTTTCCATAATTTGATGAGTAGATTGTTTCCTTAGTTTTGATAATTTTGTTTCTATATGTATTGATTGTGTGTTCATATTAAGGTAAGAGTCCTATTATTAAAATAGGCATATTATCTTTATTACTATTATAAATAATATTATTATTTTTGCTACTAATATTGTTATTATTATCCCTATTATTATTATTATTATTATTATTATTATTATTATTATTTATTATTATTATTATTATTATTATTAGTTAACAATATTATCATTATTATTACTATTAATATTATTATTATTACTATTACTATTGTTATTTATTATTATTATTACTATTATTATCACTACTATTATTATTGTTATCATTATGGTATTTATTATTATTACTATTAATATTATTGTTATTATTACTATTATTATCGTTATTATCATTATTGTATTAATTATGATTACTATTAGTATTAGTATTATTATTACTAGTATTATTATTTATTAATATTATCATCATCATTATTAATATTATTATCATTTTTTTTTCATTATTTTTATTATTACTCTCGTTACTATCATTAATATTATTGTATATTATTATTTGTTTTTACGATTATTTTCGATTTTCATCCCTATGATTTTAACGAGAGGGTATGAGCTTTCGGGCTTTACATACCTTTAGTTCTAAGGGAATATATATTATATATATTTTTTTGATTAATTTATTTACTCGTATATTTTGTAAATTCACAAAAGGAGTGACATAAAAGGTTTTTTAAATTTATTTTGAGATTATTTCATAATTAATTAGGTATCGTTCATAAGAACGGACGCGTAGGGGGTGCTCGTACTTTCCCCTCGCGTAACCGAACTCCTGATCCCAGTTTTGATAGCACAGACCAATTCTACCCTTAATTGGGTAGCAATCAAGAGTTCTAACCACACTAAAAGGTTAGTGACGACTCCAATATTCCTATTTTTTCCTAAAAATCTAAAATAATTTTTTTTTTATTTTGCCACCTGGGGCAGGGGCACTCCGGGACATCGTGACACATAAGGTCAACAAAATTCCCTTATCAATCACCTGTCAAGCCCTTCAATTTATAGATCTTATTAAAACGCTCATTCTTATTTTTCAATGGGTGTAATTAACACCACAAAACAAAAGAGGGCAAGTAGGTGATTGTCCCTCGCCGAATGGGGATACACCAATGTGAGACATTGCGATCTTTTGCAAAAACGTTTAAATCTATGCAATGACGCTCTCATACCAATTGTTGGAATTGGTGTATTCCCAAGAGGGGGTAAATTAGATATTTAAAAATTTTCTCCTAGGTCAATTCAGATTCCATAAACAGTATTACACAAACCTAGGATCTTTATATATAATTAAAAACCCAATCAAATATTTAAACAATTAAACTCAAGATTTAAATTGTAGAAATTAAAAGTAAGCTCAAGAAATGTTATCGAGGTTTGACCAATATTGCCTACGTCCCCGCCTCAACTCGTAAGCCCGAAGATTATCACTATTGTTCACTTAACGGGTGGAGTAACACCGTTTACAACACTAGGTCAAATTAGCGGGGCTGACCTCAACCTTTACAACCCGATCCTTACGAGCAAGATCAACACCCATTCAGACCACGCCTGGAATACAACAGATGATAAGAATTTTTGTGTACAATTCAAATGCTTCTACATAGGCAAATATGTACTACATTTCAGCACAGTAAACAATACACTCACATATGATAGAGAATTAATGCTCAAGTGAGGTTTGTTCTAAATAGTGTATCTACTCACAGCAAGATATGTATCAAAGTATACGTGTGAGTGAGTAAGGTCTTTGATTCTATAATATGTATTCACAATATAAGCAATCACAGAATCTAAATAACCTTAAGCAAATACCTCAATAATATTTTTCAACAATAAAATGAAGCGATAGTCAAGATTATCTTCTCAAAAATATTTTACAATAAATATAAAATCTAACTTTTGAATCTTACAACAAAGATGCAAAGATCCTCAAACTAAAAAGAGTTATCCCAAGATAATATTTATCAATGAAATAATCTGGGGTCAACTCAAGCTAACTCTCTAAAAATAATTTCAACAAAAATGAATGTGAGAGTATACTAACTTTAAGATAATGTATGAAGCACAGAACAAGTGAAAATCAAACTCCCTCTAACTTGCAATTAGTTTGCAAGAAAGGTGTAAGCAAATAATACTCACTAGTTTTGAAAAGACTTTTCATGCAACAATATATGAGAGTATGAAATAAAGGCTTGAAAATATGAAGTTATATGTAATGGGAGTTCAAGAAAAATCAAAGAAAATTTTTGCTAATCTATTTGCTAATCTCTACTTAATCTTCCCAAATGAAGTCGTATATATAGACATTCATAAAAATATAATTGTTTGGACACAAAAAGAATTATTAAAAATGTTTAATCAGTTTTTAACCTTAATTACCCTTAATTACTCGTGGTAAAAATGTGAAAACCCAAGGGTTTCAGTCACCCGGCCCTTAGGGTCGGTTCATTTTTTGACTTTGGGTGCCCGATTGAAGGTTCGAGTGACTGAGCCAAGGCGATTTTCCAAATGCTCGAGGTTTGGTCGCCCGGTGGTTAGTTTGGTCTGCCGAACTTCATACTTCGGTCTCCAAGAGTATATTGAAACTTAGAGTTTGGGCGCCCGGGGAAGTTAAAAAGTGACATTTCATATGTTCAGTCAACGGTGAATAGTGTGTTCATTTTTAAGTTCGGTCACCCGGGGTTTGGTCAACTATTGACCTTTCTACCTATTCGGTCGACCGAGACGTTTTTAGTTCGCTTAGTTCGGTCGCCCAAAGCCCATTCAAAAATAAAGATAGGTCCTGATTTTTGCTTAAATTTCACCCCTACTTGCATAGATATGACTTGTGAGTTTAACAGGTTTTTTCATGTGGTGCTTAAGGACCTAAAGTCAATCTAAGGCCTAAACTTTTAAATTAAGCCCAAAAATTTAACTTCGGTCAACCAAAGTCTACCCTAAGGTCAAACAATGACCTTTGATTCCCTATGGTCAATCTATGGTCCTATCTGAGCATTAAGATCCTATCATGCATGCAGATACAATTATTACAGACCATAATATTATTACAAACCCAAGAATAATAAATGCATTTAAAAATAAAGATGAACACATCTTCTTCTTTGCTCTTCATATTTCCATGGAATATGCTAGGAGTATGTGCTCGTTTATGGTCTTTTTGGCTTCCACTTCACTTTCATGTGTGTGACCTGAATGATTAACTTATTCAAGTACTTAGGCACACACATTAGTAACTTGCAATTTATCATTATCAAAACCAAGGATTGGACCAAAAAGTCAACAATGTCTCACTCCTTAATATTTTACATTTCATGGAATCCAGATAGACAGGCTTAGAGAGCTCCAGGCAAGATTAGTGTTTTTAGGTAATTAAAGTTAGTGCTGGTGAGACGCTACTATTTTGCTTGTATATAGATATGTTTATGTACCTTGGGTTATGTAGGTAGTTTGGGAGAGAGATGCTTTTTGTATTATGGTGGTATAGTACTCTGGTATGTTTTGCATGTGGGATGTATGTATATTATGCTTCCGCTATATTGTAATATAGCTTATGGACAATAGTACTCGGTAACCCACTTGGGAGTCGGGTGGTTTATATTTATGGTATCGGAGTTGCATAATAAAAAAATAGTAGAATTTTCGGGTCATCACAAATATAGTAATTAATATTTAGATACTATATTGCCCTTAATTATTGCAGTTAATCGATTATCAAGTATTAAATGTTTTAAATTTATAATTGTTGAAAATTTTAGGATATAGATTTAATTAAGTACATCTTATTTAGTTTTTATATTTCTTCATATATTCATTAAACACATGCGATGGGTATAATGGTCACATATTCTTGGAGTGAGGATAGTGATCCTTACATTAAGATAGTTAAAAACTATAATACGATGTCATTTTAGAGGTAATGAGGGCTCATGATTTGAGGATCCTTGTCACTTAATTGAGTTTTACACGATTTGTGGATGAGACTAACCAATATCTTTGCTAACCAAATTAGAGGTTGAAACAAATCTAAAAATTACTATTTTTCACCCAAAAAAACATCATTTCTTTTGAAATGCAAAATTACTTCTAAAAACTTTTTGATTGATAAAAAAGGAATTTTGAAACAGCTCTCTTGTTTTTAATATATTTTTAAAGTGTATCATGTGGTGAAGGTCCACATAAGTCCACAAAATGCCATCCCACTCAAATCTTTCAAAAAGCATGTAGTTCTAGTCATGCGTTATAATTTTTCTTTTATTTTCCTTTTTTTTTTTTTTTTGTAAAGATAATGTATTCATTTCCTTAAAATCATCTTGTATCATGTTCAGTTTGTGAAATAAAAGCTCTTAGAAAACTATCTTCAAATTAAGACATTTATCATTGCCTTTTTAATAGATCATAACATATGCTCTTATAGTTGAGCACTTAGTCATTCACCATATTAATATAAACTTACGATACAAAGGCAACATCAATATATTGATGTTTTTATTTAAACTGATAGATGTCAACTAGGAGTAATCAAAATATTGGAAACCACTTTTGGTTAGGATTTCCGGTGGATGGGTACATAATTATTTGGTGGAGACTTGGATCAGACCTTCTCACATCCATCACCAATCCAAGATATAGGTTCAAAATAGTGCCATCATTTCTAAATATCCATCGTTCAAGAGATGACGCGGAACTACAACTTGCAATATTGACGATAGTGAGATCTTCACTTTGATTTTCAGAGTAAGAAAGACAAAGGTCTCGATTTTGATTAGGCCTTATAGAGCGATCCGGATAGAGGACCCATTGTTGTTCGGCCTTTTGGTCCACACATTCCTCTAACCACACTGCATTCCCATTTGCTTGCATGCAAAGATCTTGAAACCCAACAATGGTCCTCACAAAAGGATTTGAATCAATGGTCGCAAGCCAACCTTGACGAGAGGAATAATTATTGACCTGCACAGTGAGTGTAGTATCACTATTTCCTGACTCTGCACTTAAAACAAGTGACGATTTGGGATTTATGATGGTTCCGTTGGTCCAAATTTCCCAATGAGTAGCTTCAGTTACGGCACTAGCACAATCGTATATCATGACATAATTTCCTGCACTATACCCATAAGTAGTCAAGCACTTGCCTTTAGATCGAATAGTCCCGTCTTTTTTCATGGTCCACAATTGATTCTCGTCTTCATTGGATTTACACGGCCACAAAATTATCGGGTCGCCATTGTTGAAAAACCCACCCTTCACGTCTGCGCACAACCCATTTCGACCTGCGATGCGCACCGTGAGCTCTTCTTCTGTGCAAGTATGATCATTATATGCATCCACAATAGGCCTTATGAGAAGGGAAGATTGAGTTGTTGGTGGTTTTTCACAAATGTACAACATGATCCCAATGATGGCAACTAGGTCAGGCATCACATTGCTCACTGTGAAATGTGTATAATCACCTCTCTGTAAATCAACTTCTGGAAAGGACCCATCTTCGTCGGACTGTTGAATGGATTCAGAGAGGCGATCCCAACGCCGCACGAGGCGGACCACAGCACCATTTGGGACAACGGTCCCTTGACCTTGGGTTCTAATGGCTTGGGTTACTTGTTGCTCCACATATCGAAACCTCACTGCCTCTGAAATCATCAAAATGCAAATTATAAGAGAACGAGCCACCTTTGCTTGGTCCCCCTCGGCGCTGGACCTATGGAACAACAAATCAATGGCTGAATCCAATGGTTGGATTCCCAATCCAGGATCAAGTCTGTCAAGATCACTCAAACCTGCAACCCCCAAGAGGTCAGCATAGTTGCTACCATACGTGAGAGTATGTTGATTTGTGCCTGTGAAAAGATTGGTGAATGCTGCCTCGGGAGCATCTCGAAAAAAGAAGGACTCGCCTCCTACTCGATAACCCACCACATACATATTGGTGACATCTATGGCCAGCGTGACAACATCCTCTGCATTGTTGGAGAGTTCCACTAGGAGAAACCGTTGGTTGTCAAGCACTGTGTCTGGGTTGCGAAGTACTGGGATTCCATGTCTCCTATCATCTGGATTTACCACTTGATCTCGAATGGATTTCAAGAACTGCCTGTAGTCATTTTTTGCGACAACACCGCTGGTGGTGAATGTCACCTTGGGATAATCAAGGAGTAGTGCTGCGTTGAATTGGTGGTCATGAACTCCTTCTCTCTGGGAAATTAGAACTGAGTCCGCCATGGCTGCAGCACTGCTCAAGGAAAGCCATGACACCAAGACCGCCATCCAGGGCACCACCGTTTTTTTCAAGAGAACACCCATATCACTCAATGGGAAAGGTCAGGTCAGTACTTCTCGCAACCACTGATTCCCAAGCTCGCGCCTGTGCGTGTTATATATAGACGCGCAAGGGGCACGTGGATGCATGCAATGCATGCACGTGTTACCTGCACCTGATTATCACCCAACACAATAAAAAGTAAAAACTTTATGATATGGAAGGAGCCGAGTCCTTTTCATGGAATTAAAAAAATTGGAACTTGTTCACAATTATTGTGTTTTGTTTTTTTCGAGGCTACCCCACCGTATCACAATTATGGAGTGCTTTTCATTTTTCATTTTTTTATTTCCTTCTTTCTAGTAGTGTAATGGTGACACAACAAAAGATAATTATTGTATATTTGAGACAGTGACTTTGAATTTAAATTTAAATTTTTTAAATTTTAAATTTAATATAATATAAATTTATATTGAAATTTATATAAATGCATTTAAATTTAATTTTAAAACTCAAAATTTATACTTTCAAACACAACTTTAATCATTTTCCATTTCTAATCATTTTTTATAATTCAAATTTGAGATTTTAAATATAAAATCTTAAGATCAAAAGTTTCAAATGGCTGATTAAATTTATAGGATTTTGGTTTAAAAAAGGAAAAATAAAATAAAAGAAGTATAGATGTTAAAATTCCTCTAAAAACTACCAAGTTCTTTATCATCTATTTTTGTGGAAAATGTTATGACTCTTTTAGTTGTAGGAAATATTTTCTATTTTCTATTTTTAAAATTTTCTAAAAAGTTATAACGACTTTAGCTTAATTACTTTTTAATTTTGTTTACTTGTGGACTACTCGATCATTGTTTGAATATAGTGGTTGAGGCATTTGGCTGCCATGGTGACAAGAAAAGCATGCCACAAAGGGAGTCATTGCTTAGAATTTAAAGATCCCTATGTTCACTTTCACATTTCTCGATTCACGTCACATATTAGATACATTAAGGGTACACACACATAACAAAATCATACTAGACTTGGTATGACGCCCCTAGCTTACAATTTTTCCTACCTTTCTACCTCACCTTTTTTCAGAAATTTACAATGGAAAATAATGCATGTTGGGTCAGACAAGCAACTAGCTAGTTACCTACCTTCCACTCCTCACATTTAATTCTCTGTTTGTCACCTTCCCCTCCACCCCCCAACGCATGAATTCCCCGTGAAGAACCAAAACCATGTATCCTTCGCTTTCTCTTTCTCTAAATTTAAATTTACAAAATGGTTAAAGCATGAGGAGAGGGGGTTTCATTTTTGTATTATAGGGATGCTCGATTAGTCACATAAAGACAGTGGACCACCCATCCTTTTCCGTACTGATTTTATTTTTTATTTTTTAAATTATCATCACTAGATGTGTACTCCATTATCATCAAACACAGCCAAAATTAAAACCTTTATGATCTGGACAGCTAATGTCCTCTTCTTTTACATTTACGGTGTTTTGCTTGTTTCGCAGCTTATCAACTTGATTGATTGAGCTTTTTCTTTTCTTTTTTTAAATTATCATGAGAACTTTAGCTATTAACGAGCCACTCTTCAGATCCCCCAATGTGGCACCAAACTCACAAGTCGGCAGCCCTCCCCCCTGGTTCACCGATCAGATTAATTGGATGATGTCACTGTTTTGAACGCCGATGAGGTTGTTGGCCTTACAAGACTTAATATCCTATTTTGATGCTAACAAATAAGAGAAACTTAATATATATGATTGAGTAATGATATTTCAGGATTTAAGAATGAGAATACAAAATAAAATGATCACAAAGATGAGCCAAAAGCATGGATTCAAAGATAATATCTATTAAAACTTGAAGATCATGAGAGTGTGGATATTAAAGAGAATGAAGATTCAAGCGCTTAGAATGTCAAAAGTTCTAATAGTCTTTATGTAAGTATTTCATATTTTAAATATCTTTTGAAATATTTTTGAAGTTCTTTAGGATACAAAGACTTAGAGACCAATTTTTGAAAAATCCATGAAAATATTTTTGAAAAGTTATATTTGAGTCTTACAAATAACTAGATTTTAAAAATCAAAAATGAAAATATTTGAAAAAATAATGGACTGGTTAGCCGGTTAACCAGAACACACTAAGACTGGCCATCCAACTGACAAAACACCAAGAATGAATAAACCTGCTCAGTTGACTAACAGTTTGAACTAGAATTAGTCAACCAACTGACACACCTGGTCTCTCCAGCCAACTGACTATTTTGAACGTGGTTGAGTCAGCCGACTGACATTTTACAACATTTAATTTTTGGCAAACAGAAAGGCCTCAACCGCCTGTCTAGCCGACTGACTCTAAGAAATGAACTATCTAGTCACCTATCCAACTGACTGACTCCACAAAATTTGAATTTTTAAACTTCAATCAAAAAATTCTAAAAATTAGTTTTTCAAATAAGAACGTTATAAAAACTTGGTAGACACTCCAAGCAACTTAAGAAATAAGCAAACTCACTCTAAAAACTCTATAAATACATAGTTTTGCAAATCAAATTACACCAAGCAATTGAAAATTAATTCTCAGAGCTGAAACTCTCATACTCTTAAAGCTCTTATGCTTTCATCTTTACACATATGAATTGTTAAGATTTTCTGGAAGCAACTAATCAATCCTTCTCTCTGTTTCTAAATTATTGGTTCTCATCTAGAAGGAAAACTTTGTGAAATCTCTCTTAAGCTTCAATTGTATTTCATATTGATATTTTGATTGAAGTATAAAACATTTGAAATTGTACTAATCCACCCTATCTGAAGGTAATTCTTTGTACACAGATTATTGATTTTGTTCTTATAGATTTGATGATTCAAGGATTGTTAGGATTGTCGCGACGTCCCGGCGTGCGTGTGCCCCAAGCGGTGAAATAAAAATCAATTTTAAATTTTCAAGGAAAAATAGGGAATGTCGAAGTCACCACTAACCTTTTAGTGTGGTTGGAACGCATAATTACTACCCCGTTAGGGGTAGAATGAGTCTACGTTACCAGAACTGGGGTCGGGAGTTCAGTTACGCGAGGGGAAGGTACGAGCACCCCCTACACCCCCATTCTTACGAACAGTACCTAATTAATTTAGAATTATCTCTAAGTTAATCTAAAAGGTCTTTAAAATTACTCTTCTAGTGAATTTACTAATACACAAGCAAAATAAACAAATAAATAAATAAATAATACAAAAATGTACGTAATATATAAATATTTACATATTCCCTCAGAACAAAAAGGTACATGAAGTCCGAAGGCTCATACCCTAACATTAAAATCATAGGGATAATAATTAAGAAAACACTTAAGAAAATACACCCCCAAATTTTGAAATTGTATTGAATTTTTTATAGGAAAATACTAATATGGGAGGTTTTAATATATGGTAATAGAGTAATAAGTAACACATACCTACTAAAATATTATGAATGCCAAAATAAGTAACTAGATACCATAATACTATATATATTAATATACTAAAATACTATAAAAAGTAATATCTTATATATTAAAAGGCTAAAAATGCCCTAATAGGTAATATTACATGTCCTAAAGATACCATATTAAATAGTTCCCTATATGTTAAAATTCTAAAAAAAAAAATACTCTAATAAGTGATACTAAATGTAAACATAGTAATAATACCATATATATACCTAAAATACTATAATGAGTTACGTATGCTAAAATATCAATAAAAATATATACATAAAAAAATAATACTATAATAACTACTATCATGTGAGTATACCAAATATATAATAATAATAATAATAATAATAATAATAATAATAATTATTATCTAATAAAGATGGAAATAGCAAAAATAATCATAGATATACATAACTTGAATATTGCGCATTAAAAAAAATGATTGAAAAAAATTACATTTAAATATTAAGTAATAAAAATATTACCTTCACAAAGAAAAGAAATCCTACAACAACGAAGACAAACCAATTAGTGTACCACAAAGGAAATTTAAACAACTATCACAACGATGAAATGCAACTTATAATAACAATGTTAAATCATGAAATAAATAAATATATATATATATATATATATATATATATATATATAAACTGCTTAACAAAATCAACAAATATTCGTATCAATATAAACAATATAAACCCTAAAATATGGACATGTATACATTGAAATTAATAACAATAATAAAAACATAAAAACTCTATATAATACATACAAATATGACAATAACAAAAGTTTTAACAATAAAATACCACAATAATCATGGTAATAATAATACAACAATAATAAATAATAAAAGAACCACATAAGTATAAAATAGTGATAATAGTAATAATAACAAAATAATAAAAATAATGATAATATCAATAATAATAAAAATTTTGTTATATTGGGCCTGGAAAAAAATGGGGTGTCTTCAAGGATCGTTGCCCAAGCGTGGGGTATCACTTGAAGAGACATTGCTCTAACCTAGTGAATGAGTATTTGAACGTGAACTATCGCTTGTAAGGTTTTTTCTCGCCCGGAAAGGAACTATATTAGTAGAATCCTTTGGTGGTTTGCCAAAGATAAGGACGTAGGCTGGGGATAAGCCGAACCTTATAAAAAACTCGATGTCTCTCTCCCTTACTCTCTTTAATTTCCCGCAAACATATAAACTGCATGGATGTTTTTAATTCCTTAATCATATACACTACATGGAATAGATATTAAATAAACTTAAGATTAATTTATGTTTGGGATTGCGGAAATCGAAAGGGAGTACGTCGGTTGATCAATAAGTTGCGAAAACCATAAAAGAGTACATTGATTGATTCAATACCCAAGACTTATTAACTAAAAGTTTGTTTAAAGTCTAAATTCTTGGAAAGTGTGTTGTGCTTCATATTGCAAAATCAATTAACCACAACACTTACATATATTTACAGTGCTGCAAATAAGGAAATATCATGAATTCTTTAAAAGTTGATAATTGTCAAAAGGTTATCTTGATTGGGTATTTGTGGATTGAACACTTTGATTGTTGAATGGTTGGTTGATTGTTTAAATTTTATTTACTTGTGTTGTGTTGAATACTTTAGTTGTTGGTTTGTGGATTGAACAAGTAAATAAGCTTTTGCTAAACAAGTAAATAAGTTTTTTTTGTGTATTAGATAAATCAACAAAAAGTCAAGATTTCATTAAAAGAATTAAAAGAGGGTAAGGATTCTTAAAAAAATTATTATTATTATTATTGTGATATTGATGTTATTATTATTATAAATAATAATCAACTACTCCATTTCCTTGTTCCTCCAAACAACCTCCTGTAGCTGTTGCGCCATAGCCGATCTACGTTTAGTGACGAAAGCATTAGTGACAAACCGAAAACTGTGTCTAATAATACATTAGTAGTGATAAACACAAGATTTATCACTAATGGCTTAAATATTAGTGACAAATTTTGATTTCGTCACTAATAACACATTATTATTATTTTTTTAATAATTTTTATAAAATAAAAATAAAAATAAAAAAAAATTTCAAAGCTAAATGGGCCTAGCTTATAAGTCCTTTTTAGACAAATTTGTAAACATGCACACATTATGAAATCCGACGGCATTGCTATTTCAAATATCTCGCGGTCCATCATCTTCACTCAAAATTGATAAAAAAAAAATGATAATAAAGTGATCCAAATATTTATTTTAAGCACAAACTTTCTACTGGCATGAAAAAATATTAAGAGGTACAATTTTAGGAGTTTCAACTTTTTTTTTTTAAGATTATATTTTTACATTAGCACTTATAATTTTTATAAATTAATTGAAGGTGCACAAAAAAAAAAATGTCACCATCATTTAAAAAATAAATAAATACAACTTTTTCTACCCGTGGCCGCATCTTGTGTCGGATCAGGGCAGTCCATGCACATGCTGATGTGCATATAAAAGTCTTTGTCGTTTCATCATAATGCAATTGCAGATAAGATTCCGTTTTGAGTAAAAAACAAAAAAGAAAGAAAGGAAAAGATATCATGCACTACCTAATCTTTTTGTATTATCTTCATTGGACCACGTGTATGGATAAGATTACGAATGAGACTCGTATCCCACATGGATAATGTGCATTATTTTTTCTACCAAAAAGAAAATCAAATAATTATGGATCACAGTATCTAAATTTGTTTATTGTATATACATATTTTAATTCATAAGATTAATATTTTTTAATATATTTTTATATGCATTTATTTTCTATTACGTACTAATTAAATTTTTTTTCTTAGATATCATATTTGTAATCCTTCAATAGCAAAAATTTGTCACCAAATATGAAGAAATTTAGACTTTAGAAATACATAGATGAAAGATAAAGAGAAAAGGAGAATTAAGAATTATATATTTCTTGGTAAAAAAATTACACTATACAAGACTCGAATTTATACACATTCTTTGGCAGCTGCCTCGCCTCATCCAACTTGATTGATTGAGCTTTTTCTTGATGTTGGGCAATTGTTATTTCAATTACATATCTAAACCTCATTTTCACAATTCTAATTTGTTCAGGTAGTATTTGAATTATTTGAATTAAATTTGTGTAAGTTTATATTAAAATTAATATAATTTTTTATTTTATTTTTAGTTAAATATATAAAAAATTTAAATTTAAGGTGTACAATCAAAATTCATAAATATGAAGTAAATGTAAAAGTCTTAAATCTTTAACAAATTAACTATTAAAAGTCCAAAATGATTTATTGAATATATAAACTTTTTTTCTAATTTAAATGTATATATGTTAAAATTCCTCTAGAAAAAGAGTAAAAAAAGAACTTCAAATCTTTTTGTCATGTATCACTGTATACATTGCACTTAGAAAAGAAAAATGTTTGGCTGAGTTTAATTTTGTGGAAATTATTCGGGTTCAGCGCGTTATACCTGATAAAATCCCTGATAATCCATAATCCATAATATACGTAGCGTAAAACATAACCATAATTTTCATATAACATAATACCAAAGTTTACTAATTCTAACCACCAACCATAATAAATTATTCATCACCTGCATTTTCATAAATTTACATCACTCCCAAAACAATTCAGTATTTTCACAATCATTCCTTACTCAATAGCCTTAAAACATAAAGACATAAAACTTAAATATTTACATTCTCCAAAAACATCATTAAAATGTGTATACCATTTTTCTTATATCTCCCAATAATGCTATAAAAATCTCGAGCTCTCTAAGCTCGATCTCGAAGAAATCCTAAAAAAGATGAATTCATATTCGAGTGAGACACATCTCAGTAAGGGAAGAAACAATATATTAAACTCATCGTGTGGCCATCATGAAATTATACATATCATTTTATAATATTTACAAAGAATTAATATAACACTGAAAGTCATTTTCTGAACCTAACAATCACATGCAAAGGTCATTTTCTGAACCAAATTCACAGGTCGGTAGCCCTCCCACCTGGTTCACTGGTTAGATTAATCAAATGTTGTCACCTTTTTCGACACCGAAGAGGCATTCGTCAAATCCAAACCTGGGGCATTTCTCATTTACAAACCACAAAATGTGGTTTCAACCTCGGCATCACTACTGACTCTGCGAGTAGCACTCCCAGGGATCGAACACACGATCTCCCCACTGGAATGTCAGCACTTTTCCACCATTCCAATGCCCTGGGGCATTTCTCATTTACCAACCATAGAATGTGGTTTCAGCCTCCGCATCACTGCTGGCTCTGTGAGTAGCAATCCCAGGGATCGAACACACGATCTCCCCACTAGAATGTTAGCACTTTTCCATCGTTCCAATGCCCTAGGGGCTTCTTCTTATCTCTTTCCTATCCTATTTTCAGGATGGATCCTAGGGATAAGGATGTAGACGCTGAAGGAAGGGATGATTTAGAGACTTCTAGTGAAGAGGACATTGATACCTATGCAATGTTGTGGGGAATAGCCCGGCAGGTTAGAGCTGAAATGAGGAAGAATCCAACAGAGCAGAACTGTCCGCCTGCAGGTCAGGGCTGTAGTATCAAGGAGTTCATGAGAATGAACCCTCCGGCCTTCGTAGGAGGACCTGATCCAATGGTTGCAGAGAATTAGGTATAGGAGATTGAGGAGATCATGGTTGTACTCGACTGCACGGACGAGAAAAGGTCCCTTATGCTGCATTTAAGATGACTTGAGATGCAAAACGTTAGTGGCTTTTTGTGAAGCTACTAGAGGAGTAGAGGCTGGTAAAGATAGCACTGACCTGTGAGTGATTTAAAGAGGTATGCTTTGATAGGTATTTCCCCTTATCTATCAGAGAGAAAAAGATTGAAGAGTTTACTAACCTGACCCAGGGAAATATGACCATTAGGGAGTATGTAGCAAAATTTGTGGAGCTATCTCGCTTCACACCATTTTTGATCCCGATTGAGGTAAGGAAGGTCACGAAATTTGAAAAAATGCCTGAGACGCAGAATTTACGAGCTGGTGGTGGGATTCCAGGTCCAGAATTTCTCAGACTTTGTTGATAGGACTTCGGTGCTGGAAAAGAGCATCAAGGGTAGTACAGAGCTTATAGAGCAGAAAAAGAGGCATGCACCATCCATTTTTCAGGCTGAGATCAGTCAGGGATCAGGGAAGAAAGGGAAAGATCGATACAGGAGACAAGAGATTAGGGTTATTCTGGTTATTAGGGTAATCAGTCTTTACTCCGTATGCTAGAAATGTAACGAAAGGCATAGGGGTGAATGCTGGTTTGAGACTCCTAATTGTTTCAGGTGTGGTAAATCGAGGCATATCAATAAGAATTGTCAGGAACTGTTGCTTGTTATACTTGTACCGAACCAGGACCGGGGGAAGCAGCAAATACCACTAGGAAGAGGTGGTCAAGCACGAGTTTACCCGTTCATTCAGCATAAGCCAGATAATGTCAGGAACGCAGGTATGGGTTTATGATTAAGATAATTATGATTTAATTCAATTATGGATGATTCAAAAATTTATATGATGATTTTACTTAGTTATGAATGATATAAAAGTTTATCAAGCGATAATACTAAATTGTATATATACTAGTGGAATGTAGAAATGAATCATTAGCAAAATTTCTAGGATGAAATTTCTTAAAGGATGGTAGAATGTAACGACCCGGAAAATTATAATGATTAAATAATTAGGTAAAATAATAAGTGGAATAGATAAATAAAGAACAAGGGAAAGATGAAGATTTAAATGAGAATGAATAGCAGACCTCATTGACGAATGTTCTATTCTCGTCAATTTGTGTTCTTCTAGAGATCGTTGACGAAGTTCAGTTCCTCGTCAATGAAGAGATCCCAAGTGAGTAAATTTTGAAATATAAGATTCGTCAATGAACGTACCCTCTCATCAACGAAGTCATTTATGTGACTTGTCAACGAACCTAGTCTTCTTGTCGATGAGCCCACGTGACAACACCATGTATAAAAGGATTTGGGGAAGCTTCTTGGTGAAGAAAACTTATTTTCCTCCAATTTTCTCTCTCTAAAACATCTTCTCTACCTTCTCTCTTCAAATCTGGCCTAAATTCAACCTGAATCGATAAACAGAGACCGCTACAGTGTTTAAGGAAAGATTCTCTACACAACTAGCGAAGGAGATTTCTAAATTGGGTTTTTCGCGAAATGCTCCTAAGTTGAGGTAATGGTTAGGATTCTTAGTTTTGGGGTTTTAAATGCTTATTTGAGGATTATATGTCTAAGAAATGCAAAAATAGTAGGTTATTTGGGGATTATCTAAATAAACCAGAGTTTTTGTTTCAGGATTCGGGTGAGCGCCACCAGCATCATTTAGGATTCCTGTTGGCATAGTTCAAGAAAGCTGGTAAGGGGGAAAATATATTAAACCAGGTTTTTATGAATTAAACGGATAAATGAATTATGTTATGTATATATGTATATGTTTTCCTATGGGTTTAAAATGAGAGCAGTTTAAATTACGATTTCTGAGTTTAAGATTGTTTTATTAGATATGTATATGTGAAAGTGGACTAATGAAAGTGACAGATTCTTCAAAGTAATTGTGTAAGAAATAAAAGGTATTTTTTCAGTATATAAATGATAAATGAGGGTTGGTTTATTTTACAAAATATGTTTGAAACATATTGCTAAATTGTGTGGCATGAGTGAAAATGGAAATTCTATGTTGAATTATGTTATATGTATAAGATACAGTTTATACAAGGAATGCAATGAGAATGAAAATGTTATATGAACTATGTTGCATGTGATTGTTAATGTAACCATATAAATGATGAACAACTGAAAGGAGTTGTATACTAAGTGATGACATCTAAAAGGAGCTTTAGTAGTAGATTTAGTGCATATCTATATGGACTAACTGATGTATAGTTAAAAGGAGTTGTAGTATGACTAACTGATGTACAACTAAAAGGAGTTGTAGTATGACTAACTGATGTACAACTAAAACGAGCTATAGTATGAATGCATGAAATGAAATGAAATGAGTGAAATGCAAGAATGAAATGAAATGGAAATGAAACGTGAAATGTGAACAATGTAAAATGGGAAAGAGACACGTAAAGTGAAATGTTATGAAATGTCAAAGTTAAGAACATGAACAGATAAGAGATACAGAATAATAGCAGACAGAATAATGTATTACCGTAGTATCAGTGTGTATGCTAGTATAACATGGTACGTGTTATGGGCAGGGCAAAATCTTCGCTCGAGGGCTTGCTGAGAGAGGCAAGTGCCCTAGTAGGTATCTGATGCAGTAATAAGCTACATAACGTATTAGGGCAGAGGGAAATTACTTGTATGGGTGGGTAAATTTCCTTATTCTCGGGAGCCTTTGCTAGTAAACCATTGTATGAACTATGTGATTATGAGATTACTTCTTCACTTTAAAGCTTACTGAGTAAGGTAAGTGCCCTGATATACTTCAGTTGTGACCATTGGTTGCCAAAAGTATTAAAGCAAAGGGGTGCTACTTGTATGGGCCGGTAATCACCCCAATCCTTAGGAAATCTCATTGGTAAAATACCCTGCATATGTTTGATCAGGGTTAGGAAAGGATTTTAGAAATTATGATTAAATGCAAATGATGATTTTATATGTTATTTCCAAACCTCATGTTGGCCACACGCTAATTTAATATATTATTTCTTCCCTTACTGAGACGTGTCTCACCCGAATACAAATTTATCTTTTTCAGGACTTCCATTAGATTGAGCTTAGAGAGCTCGGGATTATTATAGCATTTTTTAGACAACAACAACAACAACAAAACCAAGCCTTAGTCCCACTAAGTGGGGTCGGTTATATGAATCCTTTTCCGCTAATTTATGCGATTATAGACCATTTCTTTTGATAGATTTAAGGATATTAAATTCTTACTCACTATCTCCTCCCAAATTATTTTAGGTCTACCCCTACCCCTTCTAAAATAACTTAGGAGGAGATAGTGAGTAAGGATTTAATATCCTTGAATCTATCAAAAAAAATGGTCCATGATCGCATAAATTGACGGAAAAGGATTCATATAGCTGACCCCACTTAGTGGGACTAAGGCTTGGTTTTGTTGTTGTTGTTGTTGTCTTAAAAATGCTATAATAATCCCGAGCTCTTTAAGTTCAATCTAGTGGAAGTCCTGAAAAAGATAAATTTATATTCAGGTGAGACACGTCTTAGTAAGGGAAAAAATAATATATTAAATCAGCGTGTGGCCAACATGAGGTTTGTAAATAACATATAAAATCATCATTTGCATTTAATCATAATTTCTAAAATCCTTTCCTAAGCCTGATCAAACGCATACAAGGTATTTTAGAAAATGGGTATAAACTTGCAATGATATTTTAGGTTCTATCTAAGTTTTATGTTTTATGTTTTATGTTTTAAGTACTCTGAGAAATGGATGGTTGTGAATACTGGATGTTGGAGATATGTATATATGTGAATGCAGGTTGATGAATGGTTTATTTTAGAATATAGATAGATGTAGAAAACTCTGGTATTATTAGATGAAGATTGTAGTTATATTTTCTATTGCGTAATTGTTAATGGAATAACAAGTAAAGGAAAATGGATTATGTGGCACTCGGGTCCCACTAGGCTGATTCGGGGCCCCACGAAGCACTGGTTATTCAAGTATAACGCACCGGATGGGGTTTTAGGATTTGGGACGTTACATTAGTGCTTGTGCGTAGTGGTACATATCTGCTTATGTAAGAATCATTTGCTTGTACGTAAAATTTTATATTTGTTGTATTCCAAGCATGGCCCTGAAGAGGGAGACTAGCTCTATTGAATAGTCCTAGATTGGCTTAGACCTGGTTAGAAAAGTTAGGTACACCATTCTGGTAAGGTGTGGTTGTAGGTTGAGGTCAGCTTTGTACTAATTGACTTAGTTGTATTTAGGTGCCGCTCCACCTGTGAAGTGAGCATTATAGTGGAATCCTTGTGTTGGTAAGCCAAGGTGAGGACGTATGCAGTACTGGCCGAACCCTAATATCCTATCGTGTGTGCACTATTTATATTTTCAAAATTTATTTACTACATATGAATGTTATATTTAATATATGGTGAATGCTGCGAATGATTTAATTTCCGCATATCATTATCTACACAATTGATATATGATTAGAAAGACCCTAGGTTGTGTTATACATTTATTTGGTTTAACCTAGGAAGAACGTTTAAATTTTCAATTCACCCCCTCTCTTGGGAATACACCAATTCTAAAAAGTGGTATCAGAGCGTCATTGCGCTAGGCTTAATAGCTTTTGTAAAAGATCTCAATGACTCACATTGGTGTATTCCCATTCAGATAAGGACGATCACCTTCCAGACCTCCATTGTTTTGTGGTGTACATTATACCCATTGGAAAATTCAAATGAGAATATTTGTAAAATCTATGAATTAGGCCTAGCAGGTGATTGATAAGAGAATTTGTATACCAGTAGAAAATGATATTAATTTGATGCATGCAAATTCATATGCCATGGATTTACTGTATTGTGCTTTAGATACTGATATTTTTCATGAGATTATGACATGTAGTAGTGCATAGGAGATCTGGATTGAGCTGGAAAAGAGATATGGAGAGACCCAGGAAAAGGAAATTGCCAATCCAAATGCTCCATGCCTAAATGATCAGGTAGTGGCTAATCATGAGCAGGTTGCATTAGTAGATGATGAGGTATATTAATCTTACCCTACCTCATTTACTGATTCATGTGATGAAGCATGTGGTGATTCTTATGCTGAATCCTAGGATATATCATATGTTGAATCATCAGTTGCCTCTAATGATTGCTTTGACGAAAATGCATGTATTAATTTGTGTGATGTTTACTGTGACGATTCTTGTGCCAAAACATGTTATAAACTATATGATGACTCATCGATTGTTTTTTTATAATAATACCATTTATGATGCATGCATTGATTTATTCGAGTGTTATTATGATATATCTGATGCTGAATCATGTAGTAAATCTAATGACAATGGCATGCCCTCTAACAAGGAACTAGAATGTACTTTATTGAAAATGAATAAGCTTCTAGCTAGGGTATCTAAATAGAAAATGGTTTTGAAAAATGAAAATAGAAGGTTGGCAAAACAATTAAAAGATCTAAGAAAATATCATGCCACCTTAGAGGAGAAGAAGATTGTGAAAGTGTTGAAAATCATCTGCTTAGAAAGAAAAATTGAAAATTATTCTGAAATGATTTTCAAATCCAAAAATAAGAAGTAAAGTTCAAATAAACCATTAGGAGTTAAAAGAAATAAATCTTTTCAAAAAGGTTTATCTTACAAATCTTATTGTCATGCCTCATTGAGCAAAAACTGAATAAATAAGCATAATCTTATATATATATATATATATATATATATATATATATATATATATATATATATATTCAATACATGCTTATTTTGAAAAACTATGTGGCACGCATGGCTTAATTGTTTACTCAGAAGTGCAAGAGGCTTAGAAAAAGAAATGAAATGGATAATCAGCAAAGCAAACTCCATAGGATTTAAGGAAGATCGGATTCCAATAGAAATTATATAAATATTTTAATCTTCCCTTAGTTTCTAAGTTTAGGGATTGTGATGACTGGAGGCTTAGGGAGTGGTTCGGGGTTAAGATATATATAGATCTAGTATCTGCATCCACTTCCAATTGGACATGGCATCTTTGCTAGGTAAATTAATGTCAAATGCTTAACCTATGCTTAAATATAATACCTTAAGTTAAGCCACTATTGTCCATTGCACAAGATTGAGTGCTAGGGATCCATCTTATATCATATATCACTATTCTTTAAACTGATTTTTGAATATGAAAAGCCTAAATCAAAATCAAGTTATCACTCTAGGCTTAAAGCACTATTGATCATAAATGATTAATATATATTAAGTGTGCTTTTCATAATACATCTTACTATAATCAAGATTAGAGGCAACCACCAAGGGATTCAAGCTTTATTGATTAAATCAAAATATTCCCTTTGAACTTAAAATATAAAAATCCTCTAATTTTGGTTTATCTCATCCATAGGAAATCTTTACCATGTCGCGGTCACATCAGGTAGAGATTTTGTCTATTCCTCAGTTTGTATCCTTGATCATAATTATAATCATATCTAAAGGATGCATTCCATTCTCCAAAGAGTTTTATTCAAAAATTCATACACTTTTAGACTCTCTTTGCTCAAACCCGAACATGATTACTAAGCACAAAAATATTTTGGAAAATGTCCACTCATTCTAAACACTCTTCTAAACCTAATGATAATTTAACTGTTAAGAGTATTTATTCTTTACTTCTCCCACAAGCTCTCAAATCGTAAAGTCATATCCTTTAGAGCTTCATATCCTTAGAGATGAGTTTAATAGTTAAGTTGGTTGCACTTGGTTTCAATCTAGATGAATACATAAAATTCAAGTAGACCTATGTATGTGCATTTTTAAATTGAAAGCCATTCCAGCTTGTGCCTCTCACACATATTGAGATTCATAAAAAAAGAGGCAAGATAGGCTTAGCACACAGAAAACATATTCATTGTAACTTTTTGGTCCGATAAGCCTATAATCAAAATGCCAAGTTTATATCATTGAATACCCTTAAGTCACTTGGCCAAGAAATTTAAAGCATATGATGACATAAAATGAGTAGAGTACCTAACTGAGGGGTGGGGGAGGGGGGGCATTCATCTTTCATATCTATATAAATTAAAATGCTTTCATATTCTTATATCGTTTATGTCTTTATGCCTATATGTGTATAGCATTAAAACACTATCCATGATTTAATAAAGGGTTAAAATTTCCTTGATGGATAGTTTATGTATTTTTCTAACATGAACCACTATTGAGCTATATTGAATATCTTGAGTTGATTATACTATTGGATTGCATGCTTGTGTTGAAAGCCTCCTACATGACAGATGCAGTTGATGTGTATTGCATGTTGATAGTGGTTTTAGGTTTTTACATGCTTAAACTGAATTATATATTGCTTGTTTAAATCTATTAGGTACAGGTTTTATGGGAAAACGTCCAATTTAAAAATGGCATGCTGCCGAAATTTTGGTAGATTTTTTACAAAGTAAAACCTTGTACAAAGATGATTATGTTAAAATAAATGTTAAAATATTTTTGAAATGATGAGTGAAAATCAATTGAATAATTAAATTTCATCCTCGTATAATCATCGAGAACAATTAGGGGAGCTTAGCTCCATCCTTAGGAAAAGAGCTCAATAGATTCATATGCATCAATTCCCAATTTTGAATATTGAGACTCTTTAAAAAACCCTGAACATCATATCTAGTGCTTAAAGGTCTATGAATAGATATAAATTGTTCTTGGTTGTGAACACAAAATCATGCCTTAATATATCTTTTCTGATGCATGTGTAATCCATAAGGATAGCTATACTGGTTGCATAAAAGAGTAAATTAATCTTTACCAGTATATTTATTTTAAGAGATTTAAAATGAAGGCTTATACTACTTAGCATAATGAAATTAGTCTTTAATTGTTATAAGCAGTCTATTTCATCTAAGCTATAATTCAAAATTGAAAGGGGGAGCATCTAAACATAAATTTATTTTTATTTTTTTTTTGCTCACAAATATTTTTAGCTTAGATCTATTATGAATTCACTGTGACTTGTGCTTAAATACAATGATTATATTGAAAATCTTAAGGTGAACTATGTAGTTTTGTCATAGTCATCCGTTTTTTCCATATGATCTTGTTTTTATCTTCGAATATAGCTTTAAGTTTCATATGGTTGTATTTTTCTAGCCATGCGATGTTTTGTACTTAAATGATAAACCAAAATATTGTTGCTTGCTTGTTTCAAATTAAAGTTTCTTTTTCAGCATACACCCCCAGTACTTTTTGCAAATATCAAAGGGGAATATTTTTTTTGCTTGAACTATTTTCAAAACTAAACTCTTCATATCTTGTCTTATTATTGCATACATATATATTTTTTAAAAGTGCATAGCTAATTCGATAACTACACATGAAAATGCATACGAACTACTTAGATTGTTTTATGCTCAAACCTTTTACCTGTTATCATATGTCATATGTTTTAAAATCAAATCTTATATGGATCATATGATATAACTTAAATTGCTATGGTTTGTAGATAATTCTGGTCTAATCATGTTTGTTATGTCATTTTAAATTTGAATGACCAATTATATTGCTTGTATGCTCAATTGCATTTTTTTTTTTTTTCAAAAATCAGTGATATTTTACATACCTTATTCTTATTACCAAAAGGGGGAGAGGGGCAAAGTTGGGTATTTTTTTAACAATGTTTTTGAACTTTAAATTTTTAAACTTCTCGTTATGCATATTATCGGGGGCCCGGGGGGGGGGGGGCTTTCAAGGTTGTAACCCACTTTTGCATGGTGTATTTGTCATCATCAAAAAAGGGGAGAATGTTGACTTTATTGTTCATACCCGGTTTTGATAATGACAAATAATCAAGTATTTAACGTCTATCAAGTTTGTGTGTAGGTTTATAATTGCAAGATCACTCGATAGCTGAGAAGACTTAAAGTCTAAAGACACTAAAGATTTATTCTTGTTATAATTTAATTTTTGCTCATTCGGGTATGTAATAGTAATTTAGGAAAAGGTCTATAATAATCATTGTATATCATGCATGTAGATGCACTAAGCTCAAAAGACCTTAGAAAGACCTTAGGTCCTTGTACATACACATAAGATGTCCCTAAAAACACATATATTATAAAGAGAATTACTTGAAGTGACTTAGAGGGTTAAATTGGTAAGGCTTCGGGCGACCAAACTATGGTGTTCAAAACACCTTGCACTATCGAACCATTGACCAGTCAACACGTTAACTTGGTTTTGGGCGACCGAACCAAAATGATCATACCATCCTCGATCAACCGAACCATGATTCTAACTTTTCCCACCAACTCGGCAGCCCGAACTTCATGTTCAAAAATGTCTCGGGCTACTGAAGACATAAGTTCAGTAAACCGAACTCTGAACTAGGCGACCAAGCCTAGGACAGAATAGAAATCGCCTTTGGTCAAAAAACCGAATCCACACTTAGGCAACCGAACTTCAAAAATTAACTTTTTCCATTGTGTCTGTTTGGGCAACCGAACCATGGATTAGGCGCCTGAAACTCTCAAGTTGCTTAATTTTCAACTGTGGTAACTTGGGTTAAGGGTAAATTGGTTTTAAAATTTTATTAAACAAATTTAATAATGCCCTGGATATCCGCAACAGTCATAATTTTTCCCATCTCTATATATAGGCTCTTATTTGCAAGATTAAGCAAAGATTAGGGATTTTGACTAGCTAAATTTTCTCTAAATTTTTAAAAGCTATTTCTTCACATCCAAACCCTAATACTCCTCACTTTTACTATTCCCTTGCAAAATCTTTTTGAGTGAGTATATATTGAGAGATCCTACAAAGCTATAACTCTCATTGTGTTTAGTTGTGTGATTGATTTTGATTGAGAGTTTAACATAAAGTTTTTCCCCCCGATTTAATTAATAGTCTTTGTGTGGGGAAACCTTGGTAACTTGTGAGTCTTAGCATTTGTATTGTAAGACTTCTAAGCTTGTATTTTGATTTGTGAAGAAAAATATTTTTACAAGGTTTGACTACAACTATCTCTTGTGCTAGATTGTTAAGAAAATTATTTTGTGAGATATTTGTTATTACACTTGTTGGAGATCTTTGAAACCATACTTGTGATTGATATACTTTGGTTTATTGTTTCAAAGATTGTTTGAAAATACACTCTTCTGCTTGATTGAATATTAACATAAGATTGAGTGTTTAACACACATATTGCACACAATTTATAGTTCCTATCTTTTTTAGGTGCATTGATTAATGCTTGTGTGTAGTGGTACATATTTGATTGTGTAAGAAGCATTTTCTTATACATAAACTTTCATATTTTTTGTATTCTAGGCGTGAGCTAAAGAGGGAGACTAGCCCTGTTGAATAGTCTTGAATTGGCTTAAACCTGGTTAGGAAAGTTAAGTGCACCATCCTAGTAAGGTGTGGTTGTAGGTTGAGGTCAGCCCTATGCTAATTGACCTAGTTGTATTTAGGTGCCGCTCCACTCGTGAAGTGAGCCTTATAGTGGATTCCTTGTGCTAGTGAGCCAAGGCGGGGACGTAGGCAGTATTGGTTAAACCCCGATATCATATCGTGTGTGCACTATTTATATTTTCGCAATTTATTTACTACACATGAATGTTATATTTAATATATGGTGAATGTTGCGCATGATTTAATTTCCGCATATCATTATCTGCGCAATTGGTGTATGATTAGAAAAGCTTTAGGTTGTGTTATTTTGTTATTTGGTTTAACTTAGAAAGAAAGTTTAAATTTCCAATTCACCCCCCTCCCCTCTCTTAGGAATACACCAATTTTAACACAAGCAAAGTTTACATTCGTGTTTATCGTCTTGTATTTATGTTTGATTGCATGCATAATGAGTAGCTAATCTCCCATAATTCTCCAGTTCTGATGAAACCTTAAGTTAGATTCCCAAAGCTAGGATTTAGTTAATTATTCATAATAGGGTTTGGTTGCACGGGACTAATAGAAAGGAATTCATGTTCGCTAGATAGGATATGCCTAGCTCTCCGGATCATGCTCCGGATGATTGGTGCACCCAAATACGCTATACAACTGAAGCGGATTACTTGTCTTTGTTTAGAGTTCATCTGATGCTTTCGTATTAGGATGAACTGTTGAAGCTCCATTACGGATAATTGACTGAACCTTCGTTATTGCGAATTAATGGCTTAGGGTGGATTCATAATCGAGGAATTACTCTTCCATAAGTACTTTAACCTTAATTAATTTGCTTTCGTTGTTTAAATAGAAAAACCCAAATTTAATCTTTTCTTATTGTTCCAACATAGTAAATTAGATTATTTTGATACACGGACGCATTGAGTCCTTGAGGATCGACACCCAACTTACTCACTGTTCTACCAAACTTGGGAGTAGTTAGATTTATAAATTTTATCTTTGCTAGTTAAGGACCCAAGTTTTGGCGAAGTTATCACGCTTCATTTGCAAAATTAAAGACTTGACAAGGCCATAAAAAAGTTTGCCCCTTTGAACCTTCCCCAACTTAGTGAGTGACGTGGATAAACCGTATAAACCTATAGGTTGGACATAACTTATCATCAACCAACTTTTAAATGCTTTCCTGCTAGTTTGGATGTTTTTAGTGCGTATTATAGGATGGTTAGGTAAAATATTCAACAAGATATTAGTGAGGTTAGTTCTGACACGTCCATGACAGTGAGGTGAACATGTCGGAGCTAATGGAGTTCATCCCAATTCATCCCTAACCTAAATAGGTTATGACTAAATCACGTAAACCTAGAGGTTAGGAATAATTTATCATCCACCAATGTTAAGGAGAAGGTTAATGTGCAAAACATGAATTATCTTAAAAAATCATCATAGTTATGTTCACATGCACCTAATCACAGTTATGTTCACACACATACACACGCTTACATGCATACCAAGCAGACAAGGAGCCACTTGCAGCTTCTCCCTGACGTTGGCAGAGCATTTCATCAATCTCCGCTTTCTCGCACATCATGACTTCAAGCAGCTGCTCCATTTCCTTGTTCCTCTAGACAACCTCCTGGAGCTACTCCATTTCCCTGTTCCTTTGGACAACCTCCTGCAGCTGTTGTGCCATAGCCGACCTACGTTTAGTGACAAAAGTATCAGTGACAAACCGAAAACTGTCACTAATAATGCATTATTAATGATAAATATAAGATTTGTCACTAATGGCTTAAATATTAGTGACGAATTTTGATTTCGTCACTAATAGCACTTTATTAGTGACATTTTTAATAATTTTTATAAAATAAAAAAAATAAAAAACAATTTTTCAAAGCTAAATGGGCCTAGCTTATAAGTCTTTTTTAGACAATTTTGTAAAAATGCACACATTATGAAATCTAACCGCATTGTTGTTTCAAATATCTCGCAACCCATCATTTTCACTCAAAATTAAGTGATGATTTATGTCGAGTTCAAAATTAAAAACACCTTATCTAGTTCTAAATAGACTTTCTTAAAATTGTCGAGAAGATTAACGAAATTGATAAAAAAACAAAATGATCCAAATATTTTCTACTGGCATGAAAATGTTAAGAGGTACAATTATAGGAGTTCAAATTTTTTTTTTAAGATTATATTTTTACATTAGACTTATCATTTTTATAAATTAATTGAAGGTTCATAAAAAAATTTTCACCATCATTTAAAATATATATAAATAGAACTCTTTCTACCATCGTCGCATCACTTTGGGAAGACAGAGAGTAAAAAAAAGAACTTCAAATCTTTTTGTAATGTATCACTATATACATAGCACTTAAAAAGGAAAAATGTTTGGTCGAGTTTAATTGTGTGGAAAGTATTTTATATTTTTTTAATTTTTTTGAAGAATTATAAATAATTTAGCTTATTTTGAAAATTTTTAAGATTGGCATTAAAAGGATAAAAAATGATGAGTTTACTTAATCATGTAAAACAATTTTTTTATGGCAAAAGATACTCATTTCCCCTAAAATTTGACAAAAAACTGAGATGCGCCTTGAGGTTTCAAAAATATCATAAACCTCCCCTAATATTTAAAAAATATTACTAACCTCCCATGATATTTGTTAAAAGGACACAAAATTCTCCTAAAAAAACTTATATCTATTCAAAATATAAGGGAATGTTTGCGTCTCTATTACAAGTGTTCAAAAATATTCAAAAATAGCTAGGCCCTTTCATGGTTCAAAAATATTTCAATGTGGCATGAGGATGGGTTGAAGTTCTCAAAGGAAAATAGTAGAACCTTGTAGCCTCATGTATACAATGACATATTTGTCATAAATAAGTTTAAAAAATATTTAGGACTACGACCCATGTGATAATACCGAAGAGAAAAATAAAAATTTTGGTTCCATGCAACATCCTCTTTGATGCTGTCATGCATGTATGGTCACGGGGGTTCTTTCCTGTTTTATTATTAAATTAAAATAAAATATTAAATAATATTTTATTTGGGAAAAAATTTCTCAAATTAATGTTCACGTAATCTCGCAGGACCAAGCTGCAAGATTTGCTTCAATATTTTTCTATTGGCTTTTTTCTCCAATTAAATCTCACAGGATCTTCCTACGAGATTTGTTAGGCATATATATAATTAAAAATGCATTAAACTCAATTAAAGAAACAAAATATTTTTTACTTTCTTAAAAAAAGACAAGTATTTTTAGAAATAAACTCTATTTAGTAATTTTAAAAAAGACAAGTATTTGCAAAATTTTAAAGAATTTTAAAAATAATAAAAAATATTTTGTTTACTATACGTGTAGCTAGGTAAGCAGTTGTGCACAGCATTCATTCTTATATATATTATTTAATTAAATATCTATCAATATCTTCTAAAATTTTTTTAAAATGTTTGTAAATATCAAGTTCTTTTGATTAATACTTCAATTTTCTTACTTTTTCACTGTTTAGTTAAATAAAAGTTATTTTATTCATCTCAATGTAATTTGAGTTTTATATTTAACTTGAGTTAATTTTAAAATCCATTAATTTGTAAATATTAAGATCTTTCATACTAAAAAAGTTAATTAACTATGGATAATAAATTATTACTATAATCTATGTACTATTGCTTCTAATGCATAAAATCTACTTCATGGACAACACATGTATCCCTAACTAGTAATCAAAAACACATAATTGAATGTATGTTAGTTTTTGTCTTTAATTTGGAATGTATGTTAGTTTTTGTCTTTAATTTGGACTAAATAAAAATTAAGAAACATGATTAAGATAATAAAAATCATAATATATTATAATAAAAATAGATATTAACTATAATTATTTTGTATTGCAGTTATTTTCAAAATTTAACTGCTACAAAAAATAATTTTGCTGACAATTAAAAAATAGTAAAAAAAATATTTTTTATTATTTTAAAATTTTGCGAATATGTTTATTTGAATTATATTTTTAAATTCACATGGTCATTTTATTTTAATTTCCATTAAGTTTTCTATATAAAATGAATAAATTAATCTCTAGAAACCAATTTTACATATTAAAATATTGTTATAACAATAAAAAATCTTCAATTTGTTTGATATTATTGTCAAGAATTATGAAACTAAAAGCTATGAACAAGAACTGAAAAATTAGAACTAAGAAGAAAAAATAAAAAATTAGCAAATTATTTTTGTTAGTATTTTGAAAACTAAAATAAATTAAAAACCTAATTAAATTGATGTTTTTTTAATCAAATAGCTATTAAAAAATATGACTAAAATTAAAAAAAAAAAAGTGAAAAAATGTAATAATTAGATCTTAACTAGATATATATGAGATTCTCAACTAAGCTTCATTGGAGAGGGTAACTTGCATTTTATTTAATATTTATAAATTTTTTGCACTTATTTTTTTTGAATAAAATAGATTTTTTTTGGTCTGGTCTTGTTGGATTCAAATAAATTCTTTTAAAAGTTTATTTATCTAATTTTATTAAAATTATTATTTCTAAAAATACTTGTCTTTCTTTTAGAAAGTAATAATATTTTTGTTTACATTTTTTTTATTAAATAGAGTTTATTTTTTATTAAATAGAGTTTATTTCTAAAAATACTTGTCTCTTTTTTAAAAAGTAAAAAATATTTTGTTTCTTTAATTGAGTTTAATGTATTTTTAATTATATATATATATATATGTCTGACAAATCTCACAGGAAAGTCCTGCAATATTTAATTGGAGAAGAAAGGTAATGGAAAACATTCAAACAAATCTTGTAGCATCAAATTGCGAGATTACGTGACATTAATTTAAAAAAAAACATTTCAAATAAAGTATTATTTAATATTTTATTTTAATTTAATAATAAAACGGAAAAAACCTCATGGTCACTAACCCACGTCGCCCAGCCTTGCTCATAAATAATGAACAACTGTATTTTTAAATAGTTTTTGGTGTTGGGTTTTCCTTATGAATGATGACATGCAATCATTTTGAGTGATATGGCTAACAGTATTGATCCTCCCTACGTGGAAAGAAGATGATGTGAGTTTTGGCGGATGGCCCATTTGATCGAAAAGGAATTTGATTCAGTAATGTCGGTTGGTGTCCAATCTCACGTCACCTTCTGTGAACAATCTCTATTTTTGTCAAATCTTCTTTGGGCCACTGTGTACGGATGAGATTCTTATCCAAATTAATTTATTATGTGCATTATTATTTTTCACCTCGAAAAGAGACATGATCCTTAAAAAAGATATGATTTTTTTTAAAGTAATAATATAATAAGAAGTCATGGATCACAGTATTTGAATTTTTTAATGCATATACGTATTATATTTTATAAAGTTAATATTTTTATATTTTAAATAATTTTTTTTTCCTAAATGATTGAAAGTTATATATGCACAAACAAAGTGGCAAAAATTTTCTAAGTTGATTATAATTTATTTACTTAATTAAATAAATTAATAATAAAATAGAAATTATATGTATATATAACTATTAGTAAAGATCCCGTACATTTAATTAGACTGGATAAAATGGATAAAAATTTCTTAATCCGACCCGCATCTGATCCGTTTTAACCAACTTATAATCAACCGCTTTCTAAATGAGTCAAATATGATTTTTTTTTTTTCACAACCGCCTCCATAGCGGGTCAGGTTGGGTTTATCCGACGGATATCCGCCAACCCACTTAAGTTTTTTTTTTTTTAATTTTTATTTTTACAAACAATGATATTTTTATTCAAATAATTGAACTGTAAACACTACGTGCTTTAGAGAGGATACAAGTAGAGGTATTCAAACATGATTACACGATATAGGTAAGATATTATAAACTCCATGATTTGAGATAAAATCTTCATTGTTAACATATAAACTCCTTTTGAATTAATAGGTTCTAATTTATTAGCATATATGATCTTTAGATAATTGACTTTTGAATAAATAGGTTCTGATTTAAATCCCTTATCCAACTTGATTGATTGAGCTTTTTCCTTTTTCTTTTTACTTATAGTTGAGGCTGATGTTGGGCAATTGTGATTTAAATTACATATCTACCCCTCATTTTCACAATTCTAATTTGTTCAGGTAGTATTTGAATTATTTGAATTAAATCTGTGTAAGTTTAGATAAAAGTTATCATAATTTTAATTTTTGTTTATTTAAATATATAAAAAAGTTAAATTTAAGAGGTACAATCAAAATTCATAAATGTGAAGTAAATGTAAAAGTCTTAAATCTTTAAAAAATTAACTATTAAAAGTCCAAAATGATTTATTGAATATATAGACTTTTTTCTAATTTAAATGTGTATATGTTAAAATTCCTCCAAAAAAAGAGTCAAAAAAGAACTTCAAATCTTTTTATCATGTATCACTGTATATATAGCACTTAGAAAGAAAAATGTTTGGTCGAGTTTAATTGTGTGGAAACTATTTTCTATTTTTTAAATCTTTTTGAAGAATTAAGAGTATTTTAGCTTATTTTGAAAATTATTAAGATTGACATAAAAGTATTTTAAAAAAAATATCATAAAACTCACCTAAGATTTCAAAAATGGGTCACGACCTGCTCATTTTTCCACATATTTTTTTTATATATAATATCAATATCACATATCCCATATTCTAGCTCAACAGGTCACAATCCACCTCGACCCGTGGGCACCAGTGATATATCAGAACATAAAGCAGAAGCCTTAACAACAGAAAATATATAAACATGTACATTTCAATACCATATACCACAATATACCAGAGTTACTACAATCATTGTATTTTCATATGTACATCCCAAAATAAAACCTAGGGACATTTCCCACAAAATCTAACTGTCCCTACAAAACTTACCCTTCAAAAAGGGCAGATAGACCGTACTATATCAGCGGGGCTTTTCCCGCTCTCCTATCTGGAGCTCCTGAAAAGTTAATAAGATTTAGGGGCGAGACACCTCTCAGTAAGGGAAATAAACTAATACCAGTGTGTGACAACATGAGTAATCTGTGTTCTAGATATACCATACATAACATATTCAGTACTGTTTATTAAATTTGGGAAAACTTATATTTAAATCAAAACATAGCAGAACATACTACATTTTCATAATATATCTCATCTCGTATCATAATAATAATAACATAAAACAATCCTGATAGGTTAGCTAGTTATTGTCATGTATTACCCCCACATGATTGGATTGTGTGGCCCGAAGGCAGGACCTAACAATGGTTGGCCGACCACTGCCAAATCAAATAGTAGTCTGTAGGTCCGATGGGTCTGCCAGACCTGATCCGTACACCAGGGGCGATAACAGCACATTTCTTGAAAATAACCACATCGACCATCCAATCTCATATCACTCCGTACAACGGCGTTAACACAGATATCATGATCACGAAAACCATGGACACAAAGCAACAGTACCGTGCAAGTGCTAACCTAGACCAAGCCAACCAGGATCTGATATCATATAACATATACTAAAATTATGATACATAAATATCTCATATCATTTAAATCCACAACAATCATATCATTTTGCATATATACGTGTATCATGAAAATCATCGCCCCGTACGCCGGTATTATACATTTTATCATAACTCGGTCCGTATGCCGACAAATATATCATAGCACAGCTCATACGCTGGAAAATATATCATAGCACGGCCCGTACGCCGGCAAACACATCATAGCACAGCCCGTACGCTGGCAAATATATCATAGCACGGCTTGTACGCCGGCAAACACATCATAGCACAGCCCGTATGCTGGCAAATATATCAAAATCACGGCCCGTACGCTAGAATATATATATATATATATATATATCAAAATCATAGCCCATACGCCGGTTTTCCATCTCACAATCACATTTCCAGAAAAACAGTATCTCACAACCATTACTACTCATGCCACACTAAACAAGTTTTCCAGGTATTCAACATATCATCATTTTCAACAGGGTTTTCTCAAATGTAAATCATATATATAAACATATGTATTTTCCTAAAAATGAGTTCTATAAATATATACATACAATTTTCAAAAAGAACTAACTTAGTTTATCCCCTTACCTGATTCCTGAAAACCCCTAAGAAAATCTTTCCCGTACCCACAAGGTTCTCAACTCAACACCTTGAAAATGAAAACTCGCAGAATTAAAATTCAGTATTTTTATGCGCATATCACTTTCTTCAAGTGTCAAAAATCCGAATATTGAATATAAAGTCTTACCTCAACTTAGGGATGATTTCCAACTTCCCAATCAACACACCTGAAAACGAAAACTCCCAGTATTAAACTTTAATATTTCAACGCGTATAACACTTTTCTCTACTGTCACAATTTTAAATTTACCTTAAAAAGTCTTACCTCAACTTAGGGATGATTTCCAAATTACTTTCTCCAATGATCTGCTCCGGTAGATTTGCAGAGAACTTCGCCGGAAGCGTCGTGGTGGCTTCGGTTTGTCGATCCGGCATAAAACTGGCCCGGAATCAGAGAGAGAGAGAAAGAGAGAGGAGAGAGAGAGAGAGAGAGAGAGAGAGAGAGAGAGAGAGAGAGAGAGAGAGAACACACCAAAATCAAAGCAAGCTTCCTGGAGAAGCTTGCACAATTTTATATATATATATATATATATATATATTAATATCATATTAACTTGCTAATTAAAGCAAAGTTTCTTGGAGAAACTTGTACACTTTATATATATATATATATATATATATATATATATATATATATATATATTTACCTTATATATATTACATATATATCATAATAACTTACTTATACACACACACACACACACACACACACACACACACACACACACATATATATATATATATATGTTTCAATATATATATATATATATATTTTTTTCCTTATTATACTATTCATTTTACTTGTTAATTTAATTATTTTATTTTATTTTATTATTTTATTATTATTATTTATTTTATTTTTATTTTTTAAAATTTTATTTTTCCTAGTTACTACATTCCTTCCTCCTTAAAAGAATTTCGTCCTCGAAATTTACTATTCCCGTAACTTGCCATCCTTTAACCAGAAAAAAGGGTCTACTCATTTTATTACCTACCCTTACTTATGGTGGAGGAATACCGTGGTTACATTTCGAGTCTTGGAAGATTACATATACAAAAGAAAATCATTCTCCCAAAACTAAAATACTACACTAATTAAACCATTACATGTACCTGCAAAAGAAACTACCTAACTACTTGCATTTTATCCCATCAACTTTCTTGGAATAGATGCGGATATCTCTATCTCATCTGCTCCTCGGATTCCCAAGAAGCCTCTTTTACCGCATGATTCCTCCACAAAACCTTTACCTAAGGAATTTTCTTATTACGTAACTCCTGTACTTTCCTATCCAGAATCTGTACTGGTACCTCCTCATATCCCAGTGAATCACTAAGCTCCAACTCATCATAACTGATGATATGAAAAGGATTTGGAACGTATTTCCTCAACATAGCCACATGGAATACGTCGTGGATCCTGGACAACATTGGAGGTAAAGCTAGTCTATAAGCTACCGGTTCCACTTTATCTAGAATCTCAAATGGACCGATAAACCTAGGACTAAGTTTACCCTTCTTCCCAAAGCGCATAACCCCTTTCATTGGAGTTATCTTCAAAAATACGTGATCACCCATATCAAACTCTAAATTCCTGCGGCGATGGTCAGCGTAACTTTTCTGTCAGCTCTGAGCTGTACTAATCCTGTCTCTGATAAGCCAAACCTTATCATGCACTTGCTGCACAAGTTCTAGTCCCACAACTCGCCGCTCACCCACTTCATCCCAAAACAAAGGAGATCGACATCTCCTACCGTATAGAGCCTCAAATGGTGTCATGCCAATGCTAGACTGGTAACTATTATTATACGCAAATTCTACTAATGGTATGAACTGAGTCCAACTACCCTCAAAGTCTAATACACACATACGGAGCATATCCTCTAATGTCTGTATCGTCCTCTCAATCTTCCCATCTGACTGAGGATAGAATGTCGTACTAAACGATAACCGAGACCCCAGAGCCTCCTGTAGACTCCTCCAAAATCGTGATGTGAATCGTGGGTCTCGATCTGACATAATAGATATAGACACCCCATGAGAACGTACTATCTCCTAAATGTAAATTTCCACCAAACGGCTAAGGGAGTAGCTAATCTTGATAGGAATAAAGTGGGCGGTCTTCGTCAACCGATCAACAATCACCCAGATGGCGTTCTGGCCATGCAACGCCATCGACATTCCTGACATGAAGTCCATCGATATGTGATCCCACTTCCACTCCGAGATAAATAACGGCTGCAACTGCCCTGCCGGCTTTTGGTGCTCAGTTTTCACCTGCTGGTACGTCAAACACTGCGCTACATACTCGGCGATTTCCCTCTTCATACCACTCCACCAGTACGACTCTCGCAGATCTCTATACATCTTCGTATTACCGGGATGAATTGTATACAAAGATTTGTGAGCTTTCTCTTGAATGGTCTTCCTGATCTCAGTATCAGCAGGAACACATAATCTGGAACGGAACCGCAAAGTTCCGTCATCTGCAATACTGAACTCCTCCCCCTGCCCACTCTGTAATCTATATATCACCTTTGCTGATTCTGGATCCTCCTTCTGAGCCCTTACCTAATTCCTGAAAAACCCTTAAGAAAATCTTCCCCGTACCCACAGGATTCTCAACTCAACACCCTGAAAATGAAAACTCGCAGAATTAAAATTTAGTATTTTTACATGCATATCACTTTCTTCAACTATCAAAAATCCGAATATTGAATATAAAATCTTGCCTTAACTTAGGGATGATTTCCAATTTCCCAATCAACACCCTTGGAAATGAAAACTCCCAGTATTAAACTTTAATATTTTAACGCGTATAACACTTTTCTCAACTGTCACAACTTCAAATTTGACTTAAAAAACCTTACCTCAACTTAGAGATGATTTCCAAATTACTTTCTCCAACGATCCGCTCCGACAGATTTGTAGAGAACTTCATCAGAAGCGTCGTGGTGGCTTCGGTTTGTCGATCTGGTGTAAAACTGACCCGGAATCGAAAAAAGAGAGAGAGAGTCGTAGGGGAGAGAGAGAGAGAGAGAGAACACACCAAAATCAAAGCAAGCTTCCTGGAGAAGCTTGCACAATTATATATATATATATATATATATATATATATATTAATATCATATTAACTTACTAATTAAAGTAAAGCTTTTTGAAAAAGCTTGTACACTTTATATATATATATATATATATATATATATATATATACCCTTAACTTATATATATATATATATATATATTACATATATATCATAATAACTTAATTATATATATATATATATATATATATATATTCCTTATCATACTATTCATTTTACTTGTTAATTTAATTAATATATTTTATTTTATTATTTTATTTTTATTTTTTTAAAATTTTATTTTTTCTGGTTACTACAAAGTGTCACAGACCTCCCCTTAGATTTAAAAATTTTCTTCAAATCTCAAGGGAACTCCCTAAAAATTTAAAACCTTAGGAGAAGGTCATTCTCTTTTTGTCAAACTTTAAGGAAAGTTAATGTCTTTTGCCCTTTTTTTTTTTAGGATGATGAATTTGTGGGAGTTGAATTTAAAATTGTGTACGTAGAATCAAAGGAAACTTAATACATATCCACAAAAAAAAAAAAAAAGATCCAAATTAAATGTTGTTATAAAAGTTAAAATGTTAGAAATTAATACGAGAAGGTTTTTTTTCTAATTATTTTTATATAAATTAAAATATTTTAAGATGATAAGGTGGTAGGAGGGGGTGCCCGCGCGGGGGGGGGGGGGGGGGGGGGGGGGGGGTAGGGGGGCTCGCATGTTCACATAAAAGTTTATTGGCGGTTTTGTTTTAATTATTTTTTGTCAGTAACCTCATAATGTGATGCAGGTTCCATTTTTTTATTACAAGGATGCTCAATTAGCCACATAAAGACAGTGGACCCATCCTTTTTCGTATTGATTTTTGTTTTTTTTTAAATTATCATCACCATTATCATCAAACACAACCAAAAGTAATATCTTTATGATTTGGACAACTAATGTCCTCTTCTTTTACATTTACGGTGTTTTGTTTGTTTCATAGCTTATCGAATGTAATTGATTGAGTTTTTTCTTTTTTCTTTTTTCTTTTTTTGTGTTTTTAAATTATCGTGAAAACTTCATCTATCAATGAGCCACTCTTCCGACCCCTCCGATGCGACATCAAAGTCACAGGTCGGCAACCCTCCCCCAGCCCCTAGTTCACCGGTCGGATTTATCGAATGCTGTCACTATTTTCGATGTCGACGAGGCATTCGTCAAATCCAAACCTGGGGCATTTCTCATTTACTAACCACAGAGCACAGTTTCGGCCTCTACATCATTGCTGGCTCTGCGAGTAGCACTCCTAGGGATCGAACACACGATCTCCCCACTAGAATGTCAGCACTTTTCCATCATTCCAATGCCCTAGGGCATTTCTCATTTACCAACCACAGAATGCGGTTTCAACCTCCGCATCTGTAACACCCCGACTCCGAGGGATCTGGGATATTAATTTTTTACTACTAATTTATAGCGGAAGCAAATAAACTCAATTATTATCAAACCAGAGCGCTAATATTCCATATTACAATCATTTATTTCAAAAGAAGAAAAATTACACAAACATAAATATCTGAAACCATAATAATATTTCTAATCAATCTTTATTTTTCTAATCCTCACCCGCATGCTTGCTAAGCCTGATTTCTGACATGTCCTTCAGAGTTATCTAAAATAAAATATGATTGGGGTGAGACGACGCTCAGTAAGTAAATAAGATTATTATTAGTGTGTGACTAAAATGAGCTTTTAAAGAATTTCGTAAAGCAATATTTAATACTATAACTTCAAGACTGCTTTTAGAATAAATATAAATTTAAAAATTTCTGCATAAAACTTTTGTCATCAATTTCAACCGTAAATTTTTATAATCATATATTATAACTGTTAAATTAAACTTTTAACTTTAAAACTGTAAAAATATTTAATGATAAACATACATATACTTTTCTTTATACGTTTTCCTTAGATCGTCATTTAAGCACCAGAATGATTCTTTTCACGTAAACTTATACTTTTTCTTCAAATCATCAGTAACTTGTACACGTAATTAAATATGTATAAACATATATTATAAAAACCACCCTTAGGCCTGTTTGCCGTAAGTCATGTTTACCCCCATGACTGGGTTGTGCGGTCCGAAGACTGGACTTAGCTGGCTGGCCTACCAAACTAAATCAACGTACGTAAACTTTAAGTGAGATTTTCCTTATTAAGTTCTGGTCCGGAACCAGGTGTGCACTCAGGAGAAATCCACTAACATAAATAACCACTCTGTAAACAGTGTGGGTGCACTCTAATCCGTATAAACTTTAAGCTGCGGTACCGAGCATCTGTAACGTTGAACTTTCGTTGCCATAAGGGGTTTTAAAATCATCTTATTATAATTTATGCAATTTAAAATAATATCGTGAAAATCTCATCTTTACTCATATTTTCATAAAAAATGTAACGTAAAAATAAACTCATGCCACACAATTTTTGTGTTAAAAATATATATAATTTTATTTTTGAATAGAAATAAATGCTGAAAATTTACCCGAGGGGATTAGAACATTTCTTAACCCAAATATAGATGCAAGTATATTAAAGATAGAACTGGTATAATTAAATACGCGTAAAAATAAACTCACGGAAATTTTGTGGAACTAATTAATATAATTGAAATTTACTTATAAAGTAAACTCGGGTATGAATTTTAAATAAAAAAAACTAACATAATCAAAATTTACTTACCTTCTTCCTTACAAGCACTGTAACTATCTCTAAGAAATGAGATCGGAAAGAGTGGGTGATTGAGAATTTACTCAAAAATTCTCTCTCCACCACAATTTCTTTCACTCATTAATTCTTCTCTTCCTTGGAAAATTGTTGTGAAAAATGAAGGTTGAGAGCTCCCTATTTATAGGAAAATTTTGGGAAAGAAATGAAATTTATAAAAGTGTGGGGAGATGGGTGAAATTATAATTTTTAAAAATTAAAGAATGGGCAAGGTATGGGTTGTGTATGGGATAGGGATGGAGGCCATGTAGGAGTGCTTGCCACCATTCCCACCAAATAATTTTTTTAATTAATCACTTACCTAATTAATTAGTCAATTGGTTAATTAATTATTTTATTATTTTATTATTTTTCTTAATCATTATTATCATTATTATTATCATTGTTTTTACTTTTAAACTATTTTTAGTATTTATTTATTTTATTATTTATTTTTGAATAAGAATTAAATTTGAATTTTGAAAACTCATGTGGGCCCCACATAGTCTTGTAGGCCCCACATAACTTCGAGACCCGAATGGATCCTAAGTAACTCGAATAACTCTTATACGATTTTATGCATCCTACATAGCTTTGAAACTCGTGTAAACCTCCATACGGCTTCAGGACTCATGTGGACCCCACACAGTCTTGTGGGTCCCGCATACGATACCTATATTATTATTATTTTATCATATATTTGTACAAATTATATTAGTCAAAACATTATTTTATGTACTTATTTACGTATATAAACAGTGTCTTGTGACTCCGGGACTCATGTGGACCCCACATAGTCTTGTGGGCCCCATATATGATACCTATATTATTATCATCTTATTACGTATTTCTACAAGTTATGTATGTCAAAACACTATTTTATGTATATATACTTATTTACGTGTACAAACAGTGTCTATCCTGTTTATCCTATGAAATTTCATTTTGATCAGGCCGACCTCCAGGGAGCGACTGAGCCGCAATGGTCTCTGAGCACTCGCTAAGACAAGGTCTTTCTTAGGCATCAAACATGGAATCAAGGATCCTATAGAAAACACTTCTGTATTGATATTAACTTAATGACTATTTTTATTATTTTATTATTATTGTACTTTAATCATATATATATATATATATATATATTTGGGTCATCACAGCATCACTGCTGGCTCTGCGAGTAGCCAAAGAATCCCATGCAATCCCATAATATTTTTTTAAAAAATAATAATAAATTTAAATTTTAAAATTTTAAATTTAAATAAATAAACAGAGAATCCTATCAATCTTGGCAACTAGAATTTCAACTCCCCAGAAAATCCTCCTATATTTAAAAATCAAGAAAAGTAATGCCAATAGTTATAAAAAAATATTTTTTATTATTTTTAAAATTCTTTAAAATTTTGCGAATATGTTTATTTGAATTATATTTTTAAATTCACATGGTCGTTTTATTTTAATTTCCATTAAAATTTTTATATAAAATGAATAAATTAATCTCCAGAAACCAATTTTACATATTAAAATATTGTTATAATAATGAAAAATTTTCAATTTGTTTGGTATTATTGTCAAGAATTATGAAACTAAAAACTAGGAATAAGAACTAAAAAATTAGAACTAAGAAGAAAAATTCAAAAATTAGCAAATTATTTTTGTTAGTATTTTGAAAACTAAAATAAATTAAAAACCTAATTAAATTGATGTTTTTTTTAATCAAATGGCTATTAAAAAATATGACTAAAATTAAAACAAAAGTGAAAAAGGTACAAATTAGATCTTAACTAGATATATATGAGATTCTCAACTAAACATTCATTGGACAGGGTAACTTGCATTTTATTTAATATTTATAAATTTTTTGCACTTATTTTTTTGAATAAAATGGATTTTTTTAGGTCTAGTCTTGTTGGATTCAAATAAATTTTTTAAAAATTTATTTATCTAATTTTATTAAAATTATTATTTCTAAAAATACTTGTCTTTCTTTTAGAAGGCAATAATATTTTTGTTTACATTTTTTTATTAAATAGAGTTTGTTTTTTATTAAATAGAGTTTATTTCTAAAAAAACTTGTCTTTTTTTTTTAGAAGGTAAAAAATATTTTGTTTCTTTAATTGAGTTTAATACATTTTTTATTATATATATATATGTCTGACAAATCTCGCAGGAAGATCCTATGAAATTTAATTGGAGAAGAAAGTCAATAGGGAAACCTTGAAGCAAATCTCGCAGCTTGATCGTGAGAGCACCAAGTTGCGAGATTACGTGAGCATTAATTTGAGAAACTTTTTTCCAAATGAAGTATTATTTAATATTTTATTTTAATTTAATAATAAAAGGGGAAAAAACTCATGGTCACTGGCGCACGTCGCACATCCTTACTCATAAATAAAGAAGATGATTTGAGTTTTGGCGGATAGCCCGCTTGATCGAAAAGGAATTTGATTCAGTAATGTCACTTCTGTGAACAGTCTCTATTTTTGTCAAATCTTCTTTGGGCCACTGTGTATGGATGAGATTCTTATCCAAATTAATTTATTATGTGCATTATTATTTTCCACCTCGAAAAGAGACATGATCCTTACAAAAGATATGATTTTTTTTAAGTAATAATATAATAAAAAGTGTCATTCTCTTTTTATTAAACTTAAGGAAAGTTAATATCTTTTGCCTCTTTTTTTCTAGGATGATGAATTTGTCGGAATTAAATCTGAATTTGTGTATGTAGAACTAAAAGAAACTTAATACATATACACACAAAAATAAATAAGATCCAAATTAAATGTTGTTATAAGAGTTAAAAAGTTAGAAATTAATAGGAAAAGGTTCTTTTTTAATTATTTTTATATAAATTAAAATATTTTAAGATGATAAGGTGGTATTCATTTATATAAATTAATAAGACCATGGGTACGACGGAGGGGCCTCCCATGTGCACATAAAGTTTATTTATTGGCCGTTTTCGTTTTAATTGTTTTTTGTCAATAACCTCATAATGTGATGCAGGTTTCATTTTTGTATTACAAGAATGCTCGATTAGCCACATAAAGACAGTGGACCACCCATCCTTTTCTGTATTGATTTTTTTTTTTAAAATTATCATCACCAGACGTGTACTCCATTATTATCAAACACAATAAAAAGTAAAACTTTTATGATTTGGAAAGCTAATGTCCTCGCAGCTTATCCAACTTGATTGATTGAACTTTTTCCTTTTTTCTTTTTCTGAATTATTGTGAGAACTCCATCAATGAGCCACTCTTCTGACCCTTCCAATGTGGCACCAAACTCACAGGTCAGCAGCCCTCCCCCCTGGTTCACCGATAGAATTAATCGGGATGTTGCAACTGTTTTCAACGCCGACGAGGCATTTGTCAAATCCAAACCTAGGGCATTTCTCGTTTACCAACCACAGAGCACAGTTTCGGCCTCCGCATCACTGTTGGCTCTGCGAGTAGCGCTCTCAGGGATTGAACACGCCATCTCACCACTGGAATGTCAGCACTTTTCTATCGTTCCAATGCCCTGGGGGCTTTTTCTTTTTCTCTTTTTTACTTATAGTTGGAGGCTGATCTTGGGCAATTGTTTTAACGCCCCTAAAAATAATATGCATGAAAATGTAAAAAAAATAAAATATATATATATATATAATTAATTAAGATAATGAATAGTATAATTCATATATATATATATATTTATTTATATAATAGTATAATGTGATTATATGTATAAGTATTGCATTTATCCATTAGATTGCAATTAAAAATCCCATTTTCCTTCTTCTCTCTTTGGAACTCTCCCCCTCCCTCACATTTTCTCCCATGGCCGAATGGAGCTCTCTCTCTCTCTTTTCAATATCTCCCTGTCTCTTCATCAAATAAAAAACAAACATCATATCCGGGTCCTAACTCTGCTCCTCAACACTTTAATCGAAGTGGATTCATCGTTTGGGCATCGTAAGCACCATTCCAGGATTAAGATAAGAGGAATAGATTATGCAGGTTTATTTTAAAATATTTTCGATTAAATTTAAGTACGGGTATTTAATTAGATTTATATTAATTAAAATATGTCCGATTTAAATTTTGTATGTGAAATAAATTATATCTATGTTTAGATTTTATTTTAAAATATAACTAAATTAAATTAAATTACATGGATTTGATTATATCTGATTTTTGGAAATATTTTGAAAATAAATTAATCTGTAGGGATTTGAGTATATCGAGTTTTTTTTGGAATATAATGGAATTAAATTAAATAGATGAAATTAATCATACTCTAGTTTTCAGCAAAATATATATTTTCCTCGAACAGTTTATTAAAGTAGGATTTATCAGTCAAATCATGTGGTATGAGAACAGTTATTATTGTATGATTAAATATGATAGTTTTTATATAATTATAAAATGATAGTTTAGTCGATTTTATGCCGAATTCAGCCGACTTTATGCCGAGTTCAACCGGCTTTATGCTGGAGTCAGTATGAAGTAATAGTTTAGCCGATTTTATACCGAATTTAGTATGAAATGACAGTTCAATCGGCTGAAATTTTTACAAACCTCAAGTGAGGTCCCTGAAATTTTATTCAAAACTCAGGGAACTCCCTAAAATTTTTAAAACCTTAAGGGAAGGTCATTCTTTTTTTTGTCAAATCTTAAAGAAAGTTAATATCTTTTGCCCTTATTTTTAAGGATGATGAATTTGTGGGAATTGAAATTGAATTTGTGTCCGTAGAACTAAAAGAAGCTTAATGCAAATTTACACAAAAATAAAATAAGATTCAAATTAAATGATGTTATAAGAGTTAAAAGGTTAGAAATTAATAGAAAAATGTTTTTTTTTTTAATTTTTTTATATAAATTAAAATATTTTAAGATGATAAGGTGGTATTTATTTACATAAAGTAATCAGACCATGGGTAGGCTCCCATGTGCACATAATTAATACATTCCAAACAAAAAATAAAGTATTGGTGGTTTCTGTAAGTAACCTCATAATTGTGATACAGGTTTCATTTTTGTATTAGCCACATAAAAACAGTGTCCTCTTGAGTAAAAAACAAAAAAGAAAGAAAGGAAAGAAAGGAAAGAATATCATGCACTACCCAATCTCTGTGTATTATATGCATTGGACCACGTGTATAGATAAGATTAGGGATAAGACTGACATCCAACATCAATAATGTGCATTATTTTTTCTACCTCGTGCACCGCAATATGATTCTTCAAAATAAAAGAAAAAGGAAATCAAATAATTGTGGATCACAATATCTAAATTTATTTATGGTGTTTACATATTTTGATTCATAAGATTTATGTTTTTTAATATATTTTTATATGCATTTATTTTCTATTATATTCTAATTAAATTTTTTTTCTTAGATATCGATCATATTTGTAATCCTTCAATGGCTAAAATTTGTCACCAAATATGAAGAAATTTATTGTCTAGAAATTCATAAAGGAAAGATTATATATACTATACAAAGACTCCAATTTATACACATTCTTTGCGGACATTAAAAGCTAATGTCTTCTTCTTGAAATTAAAAACATTGGAATGTGTTTACAATTATGGTATGGTGTGTTTTTTTTTTTTTTTTTTCATTTTGGGAGCTGCCCGCCTTGTCCAACTTGATTGATTGAGCATTTTTTATTTTTTATAGTTGGCGGCTGATGTTGGGCAATTGTGATTTGAATTACATATTTACCCCTCATTTTCACAATTCTAATTTGTTCTACTAGTATTTGAATTAAATCTGTGTAAGTTTAGATAAAATTTATTATAATTTTTATTTCAATATATAAAAAATTTAAATTTAAGATGTACAATCAAAATTCATAAGTATGAAGTAAATGTAAAAGTCTTAAATCTTTAACAAATTAACTATTAAAAGTCCAAAATAATTCCTCTAGAGAAAGAGTCAAAAAAGAACTTCAAATCTTTTTGTCATGTATCACTGTATACATAGCACTTAAAAAATAAAAATGTTTGGTCGAGTTTAATTGTGTGGAAATTATTTTTTATTTTTATTTTTAATTTTTTTAAAGAATTACAAATATTTTAGCTTATTTTGAAAATTTTTAAGATTGACATAAAAAGGATAAAACATAATGACTTTATTTAAATGTGCAAAATAATATTTTTTTTAAGGCAAAAGATACTCATTCCCCTAAGATTCAATAAAAAAAATGTCATAAACTCTCCTAAGATTTCAAAAATGTTACCGATGTTTGCTAAAAAAACACACAAATTTCCTAAAAATATAAGAAAATATTTACATCTTTTTTACAAACCTCAAGTGAGGCCTGAAATTTTCTTCAAATCTCAAGAAAACTCCCTAAAATTTTTAAAACCTTAGGAGAAGGTCATTCTCATTTTGTCCAACTAAAGTTAATGTCTTTTGCTCTTTGTTTTTTTATTTTTTTAGGATGATGAATTTATAGAAATTGAATTTGAATTTGAATTTGTGTACGTAAAACTAAAGGAAACTTAATACATATCCACACAAATAAAATAAGATCCAAATTAAATGTTGTTATACGAGTTAAAAAGTTAAAAATTACTAAGAAAAAGAATTTTTTTTTATAAATTAAAATATTTTAAGATGATTTAATAAGACCATAGGTAGGCGGCGGCGGCGGCGGGGGTTGAGGGGGTTGTTTCTAATGTGATGCAAGTTTCATTTTTATAGTAAAGAGGCTCTCCATCAGCCACAAAAAGTCAGTGGACCACCCATTCTTTTCCATACTCCATTATCATCAAGCACAGCAAAAAGTAGAACCTTCATGATCTGAAAAGCTAATGTTATCTTCTTTTTCATTTATGGTGTTTTGTTTGTTTGGCAGCAACTTGATTGTTTCAGCTTTTTTTTTTTTGGATTATTGTGAGAACTCTGCTATCGACGAACCACTCTTCAGACCTCTCCGATGCGGCACCAAACTCACAAGTCGACAGCCCTCCTCCCGGTTCATTAATCGGATTAATCGGATGTTGTCAGTGTTTTCGACGCTGACGAGGCATTCATCAAATCCAAACCTGGGACATTTCTCGTTTACCAACCACAGAGCGCGGTTTCGGCCTCTGCATCACTACTGGCTCTGCAAGTAGCACTCCTAGTGTAGTAACCCGATCCCGAAAAAAAAAAAAAGAAGATATTTTGGAGAAGATATTTTGAAAAGAGATATTTTGAGATATTTATATATAAATATCTTGGAGGAGATATTTATTTAGATTACTTAAGGACTAAGTTAGGATTTATTCTATAAATTCTTTTATTCTCTCTCACTCTCTCATTCTCTCTCTCTCTCTCTAAGATCTTTCGCCATTCGTCGTCTGTTTCCAAAAACGAAGGGTACTGCGTGGATCAGAAGAGGAAACTCTACACTTTTAGTGGATCGAATCGTCGTTTCGGAGAGTTTCGGGTTTTCCCAAGAATCGAAGTAGGAATCTGATCCTAATTTTGATTGGATATTTGGATAGCAGTAGAAAACATAGTAAGGTTATGTTATGTGGTTTTAGGTTTTTGGGATCTCAGGTTGTCGTTTTAGACCGTTTTCGTACGAAGTTTCATTTCGAATATAAGGTAAGGGGAACTTGATTATAACAGCATTTTTGGAAAACTAAACCGCTAAAAAGTTAGTTTATGTTATTATGTATGATTTAACTGCTTATTTGTGAAATTCTACCGAGTAGAAATGCCGGCTTGACGATTTTACGATTTTTGGTAAAAATGAGGATTTCGACGTGTGATCTCCAAATTTTACAAATATTGTTTATTTATGTTTATACTATAGTAGGAGAGGCTCGAATCCTTTATTTATTTATTTAAACTATGTATATTGAATTTCTATCATTTAGCGGGTTTTTGTATTAAACTTGTGTGATATATGTTGAAATGGAAATGAATGTATTTTTTATACTACTGATATAGAATATGGGAATGAAATTCCAATTTGTTATACTGACAATGTGATAAACAGAGGCTGGTGATACACAGAGCTGCATCAATAAACAAAGAGGGGTAAACCAAGTGGAAAGACGCCAGTTTGAACCCGTTGGAATTATTTCTATACTATTGATATAGATTATGGGAGATAAAATCATATTTGTATAAATTGAATTTATGATACATGGAACCACAGTTTGAGAGTCCTAGAAGGGTTGAAAAATACTTTCTTTGTAGGGTGAAATGAAACCACTGTTATATGATAACGGCACGATATCGTAACTAGATGTACACGTGCAACCACACGTATTAAACGATGTGGGTACCACAATGGTCGGCTAGCAGGGTGAAACCATTGACTGATATTGGGCCAATGGGGGCAGTCGGATCGTATGTAGGTACTCGACAGTGTCTGCACGAACAGGGCATTGGACGAGTACCAGTGCACAACCCGAGCCACTAGGTAAAACTGGTTATAGGGATATTTTGCTGTTGGTCATCTGATAAATCATTAAATGGTTGAAATACAGATGTGAGAATTTTGTAATATGAATAATGATATACCTGATGCATTACTGTATTGAAAATATTTGATTTATATTCCATATGTTGAATGAAAATATGCATGTATGCAGTCACATACTGTTATAACTCCTTCTTCCTTATTGAGAGGTGTCTCACCCTATCTTACAACCTATGTTTTCAGGTCTGTCCGTGCGTCTGTCCTGGTAGATAAAGGGACTGGGGAGGTTATTTTGGTTAGCTTACGTAAGCATCTAAATTTTGTACTAAACTTGATGAAAGTCTTTTTTGGACGGTTGTAATATGACGATTACTCTAAGTCCGAATGTATGTAAATTATGGATGTATTAGTAACTCTGGTATAAGGCTAGTAGTAATCCCAATGGATATTTATGTTTTTTCGTAATATTTGCATCATGATTATGTATGATTTACACCCGTATGACCCTGTTTAGGGCGGGTTGTTTCCATATCTTGAACAGGTATAGGTATTTGATGTATGTGAGTGACACCTGAATCCATGTAAAGGGCCGGATCGTTACACTTAGGGATTAAACACACGATCTCCCCACTGGAATGGCAGCACTTTTCCATTGTTCCAATGCCCTGGGGGCTTTTTCTTTTTATTTTTTTACTTATAGTTGGAGGCTGATGTTGGACATTCTAACACCCTAGAAAATAATATGTGTGAAAGTATAAAAGAAATAAAAATATAAATAAAAAAGTAAAAAAGTATATATATATATATATATATATATATATATATATATATATATATAAACTAAAATAAATCACAAATATAAATTATATATATATATATATGTATATATATGTTAATTAAGATAATGAAATAAATAGTATAATTCATATATTTGAATTAGTTGATAGTATATATATATAATACTAATATAATAATATAATATGATTATATGTATATGGATTGCATTAAACGCAATATGATCGATCAGATTGCAATTGAAAATCCCATTTTCCTTCTTCTTTCTTTTGAAACTCTCTCCCCCCCCCCCTCTCACATTTTCTCCCATGGCCGAATGGAGCTCTCTCTCTCTCTCTCTCTCTCTCTCTCTCTCTCTCTCTCTCTCCGTCAAATAAAAAAACGAACATCATATCCGAGTTCTAACTGGAGTGGATTTGTCGTTTGGGTATCGTAAGCACCACTCTAGGGATAAGGTAAGGAGAATAGATTATGTCAGGTTTATTTTAAAATATTTTCGATTAAATTTGAGTATGTGAATTTAATTAAATTTATGTTAATTAAAATATCCTTGATTTAAATTGAACATGTGAAATTAATTATATATATATTTAGATTTTATTTTAAAAATATGCTTGAATTAAATTAAACTGTAGGAATTTGCTTTTATCCGATTTTTGGAAATATTTTGAAAATGAATTAATCTGTAAGGATCGAATTTTCTTAAAATATAATGGAATTAAATTAAATAGGTGAAATTAATCATACCCTAATTTTTAGCAAAATATATATTTTCCTCAAACAGTTTATTATAGTATGATTTATCAGTCAAATCATGTGGTATGAAAATACTTATTATTGTATGATTAAACATGATGGTTTTTATATAATTGCGAAATGACAGTTCAGTCAGTTTTATGCCGAGTTCAGCTGGCTTTATGCTGAAGTCAGTGTGAAATAATAGTTCAGCCAGTTTTAAGTCGAGTTTAGTATGAAATGACAATTCAGCCGGCTGAAATTTTTACAAGCCTCAAGTGAGGTCCCTGAAACTTTCTTCAAATCTCAAGGGAACTCCCTAAAATTTTTAAAACCTTAGGAAAAAGTCATTTTCTTTTTGTCAAACCTTAAGGAATGTTAATGTTTTTTGCCCCCTTTTTTTTTTAGGATAATGAATTTGTGGGAATTGAATTTGAATTCGTGTACATAGCACCAAAAGAAACTTAATACATATCCACACAAAAATAAAATAAGATTCAAATTAAATGTTGTTATGAGAGTTAAAAAGTTAGAAATTCATAGGAAAATGTTTTTTTTAAGTTTTTATATAAATTAAAATATGTATTTATTTACATAAGTTAATAAGACCATGGGTAGGGGGGTCCCATGTGCACATAATACACTCCAAACAAAAAATAAATTATTGGCAATTTCTATTTTAATTGTTTTTTTGTCAGTAACCTCATAATGTGATGCAAGTTTCATTTTTATATTACAGGGATGCTCGATTAGCCACATAAAAACAGTGTCCTCTTCTTTTACAAGTATGGTGTTTTGTTTGCTTGGCAGGTGGGTCACCTTAATTGATTGAGCTTTTTCTTTGATGTTGGGCAATTGTGATTTGCAGAGAGTGCAGAGGGCAGAGGGGAGGACGGCAGCAGTGTACGAGTGCAGGTTACTGTTCGCTGAGCAGGTTACCATTTGCTGAGCAGGTGATCGTTCGAGAGTAGATTGAACAAGTGAACATTCGAACGGTCAGGCAAGGAAAACTATTTAAAGGAAAAAATGAGGTACGTATTTTTTCTTACCATAAAACAAAATTGTTTCATTGAATTCTGATTTGTTTCATTGAGTTGGAAAATTTGTTATTTTAGTTTCATAAAATATAGTATGGTTTCGATTTTTTGGTTGAAGGCTGTGTCGACACCCCAATTTTAATTAGACAGCTTTTGAAAAGACCTAGTGCAATAAAAGTTGACTTTGAACCTCGAAAATTGGAGGACCCTACTTTAGAGTCTAGTGTTTTTAAATTGAGTCCCTGTGTTGTAACTTGAGCCCTGGTATTTTAAATCGAGTTTGGAAGTCTTAAGTTGAGTCTCGAGTCTTCAAAGTTGAGTCGTTTTACTTCAAAATTGAGTCCCGATATACCTACCGAGTCCTGGTATTTCAAATTGAGTCCCGGTGTTTTCGATCGAGTCTCGTTGTTTTCTAGCTGAGTCCCAGTGCTTTTAGTTGAGTCCCGGTGTCTTTAACCGAGTCGTGGTGTTTCGAATTGAGCCTCGGAATTTTTCCAAGTTTTCAAATTTTTAGGAGACGAATTGTTTGATCTTTAAAGTGAATTTTTATCGAGTCATCTTTGCGAGTCGGAGTCCTTCCAAGTTCTGGGGATCAAGTATGATTTGAACCGAGCTTTTCATTCGCGGAAAGTAAAAAAGAAGAAGAAGAAGAAGAAGAAGAAGAAGAAAACAAAAAGGAAAATGTTTGGTTCCTCAAAGTATCACACGGAAGCATATCCCACGCCTCCTGTGCATCAAGAAGAAGAAAAAAAAAAAACTCCCAGGGTGTGGTTCAGATAGTAGTGTGGATTGTAGGAGTGCCTTTCATGAGGTCAGGTGTTCAAACCCTCCTGGACTCATTTCTGTCTCTGATCTCCTGAATTTACTTTCCCTTTAGAGTTGTGGGGTCAACTTCAAGGGACACAGGATTAGTCACGTGGACCGTAAAATGGACGCGTGGATATCCGGTACTTATTCAAAAAAAAAAAAAAGAACTAAAAAATCCACAAATTCACATTGCGCGTGGGTGAGGAGATTGGAAAATATTCCCTGTCAGGAATTCTGTTAGGCCCAACAGTGCGCAAGGGGGCAGGGGAATATTTTTTTTGTTCTTTTCTGTTAGGATCTTTTTTGCCTCCCACCTGCTTTTTGCGCGCCAAATCCCTCCACCCGAGCTCCCTATAAAGGAAGACCACTGGTACACGGCATATGGGGGGCTCCTTTCCATTCTGCTACGGTCCACATCCAGAGGCATTCCATTTTTTTGGCTTAATGCAGAAACGGCGCTATTCACGGCTCTCGCACAACAGCTTCGACCTCCCACAAGGCGACCACGCTCACGATCTCCCGTTCCTCCCAAATGGCAACTCCCATCTCTCAGGCTTTCACATTCCTCTCGGCAACGCAACAGGAACACCCACGATGAGCCACTAACTCCGACGACCTCACTTTCGCCCCGAAGGATTTAGAGCTTAAACAGTGGGTCATACTCACTCTCTGGTTTCAGGTAAAGACGCTGCTATGTTGCTCCGGTACTCTGGTTAGATCTCTTCGCTGGATTGACCTTTTGTTCTCTACATTTTTATCTGCGTCTGTCCGGGTTAATCTGCTTGTACTTAGTGCTCGTGTTATTGTGATTTGGCATCGAATTAATCCATTTTCAGCTCCTGTGTTTCCACTGTTTCGGCGTTTGGAGATTGGTTACTGGTTTTCTGCAGTTCTAAGCAGGCTCTGTCCTCTTCGTGAAGGAACTGGTTTGTTTCTTGATTTTGCTCATGTCCACCGGATCTGACTAGTGTTCCGGATCACTGTTTCTTGTTATGTTGCTCATGTTTCATCGGTGGCCCATTGGACCTATTTGATCTTTGAGAGTGCCTTTGTTTCGGCCTTCTGTGATTCGTGCGTGGGATTTGGTGCTTCGAAGGCATTTCTGCTCATGTCATAGTCGCATGGTTCGTCAAGGCGTCGGCCATTAAGCTGCCATTGATCCACGCATGCACGCACGCCACCCACTCACACATTATTTCACGCAGTAGCACTCACGGGACCTCCACTCACAGCACAATCACCCCCCCCATGCACCCACTGTTACACTCGTCAAAACACACATCCCCTGCAAGCCGGCCACCCAGACATCACCCTTCATTCACCCACAGCCAAGACCAACACAGCCACCTGCAAGCACCACCTCACTCCCGATTCACCCTCTGTCTCACGGCCACAACCGGCCAAGCTCCAGTTCCCTCACCTGCGACGGCAGCCACCAACCTCACCATCTCCACGCACGCACCCGTAGCTAGAATCTAAGCGGCAATTGTCGTCCCCGACGGAGCGGAGTATCACGTCCGGTGGCAGTAGAGAACGTCATTAGAGGCAGTGAGCGTCGTCTGGTTTGTCATCTCCAACGCCCGCCGTAGCAATCGCCGGCTGCAGTAGCAGGTCGTTATCTTCGTCCCGGTCTGGTATCTCCTCTCTAGCTCTCCCCTCCCTCTGTCACCATCTCAACCACAGCGTTTCCCCACAGCCACTACGCCTTCTGCAACTCCAAACCAGCAACCAGCCGAGGCACTGCCGCCCTCTGTGTCTTCCATCTTTCTGCCACGACCACCTTCATCTTGGTAAGTCCCTGGTAAGCTCCTCTGTTCGTGAACATTACACACAGAACACACACTCAGACCCGAATCCATTCACACACCCGGGCACCAATATTGCTATGCTTTTCTTATTATGTAGTGTCCCGGAATTCTCGTTGGTCTTTATTTTAATTTTATGGTTCTTGCTATGGTTCATACCATGTTTATTACCTTGCGTGCGTTCATCATCACTTTGTTGCTTGCAGCAGTTTGGCATCCTGATTTAGTGCTATGGCAGTTGTTGGTTGTGATTGTTATGAAACTTGAGATTGTTCCACCTAACTTTACCATAGTTTGCTATTGTACAGGTAAATAGAGAGTGAATAATTGTGTAAAATTAAATCAGGTAAATTTTCAGGGAAGTGGGGGGTCACAACGAACCGCTTAAATCCCTCTTTCCTAAACAGAATTTTCCTTAGATATGTAATTAACACAATATATTACTACAATTATACCTAACAAAAGCTAACTACTGAATAGATAAAATGAAGAACACCAGAATTTAACGAGGTTCAGCTAATTGTGTCTATGTCCTCGGACACTATCAATCAATATTTCTCTATTATAGAAATATTACAAAATGAGAGAGAGAAGAGAGAATGTGCCTAAGAGAGAAGTAGGCAAATTTGGAGATGAGATTACAAATGGAGGTGATAGGTTTATATAAGTTAGGAAATATCACTATTACAACCACTAATCACTTACCTTTGAAAAAATAGCCCACCATTGAAGACTTCAATGGCAATAGTAGGCTTCTAAAATGAGCCATAATTCAACAAATCTTCACCTTGGCGAAATTCCATCTCTTAACATCTCTCATGGATTCCATAATGTCTTCAAATGCGCTTGTAGCGCAAATCTTTCAATTTTTAACAATGTTGATCAAGTTCAAGCAATGTTGAAACTTGACCACAGTTACCACTTTTATCATCATATCAGCAGGATTCTCAGTGGTTCGAATATTCTGGATTACTACTCCACCTTCTTCAAGAATTTCTCAAACAAAGTGATATCGAACGTCGATGTGTTTTGTCCTTGAATGGTAGACTTGGTTCTTTGCTAAATGGATATCACTTTGGCTATCACAATGCACTTTGATGTTCTTCTGTTCAATTCCCAAATCTTTCATCAATTCTTGAAGCCAAATTGCCTCCTTCATAGCCTCTGTGACTGCCATATACTCTGCCTCTGTAGTGGATAAAGTAATTGTTGACTGTAAAGTAGACCTACAACTAACTGGCGCTTTTGCAAAAGTAAAAACATAGCCAGTAGTTGACCGACGCTTATCCAAATCACCAGTGTAGTCGGAATCATAGTATCCAACAATACTATGATCATCTTGCTTATCCTGATCAAATATCAGTCCAACATCTACCGTATACAAAATGTATCGTAGAATCCATTTCACAGCTTGCCAATGTTCCTTTCCAGGATCATGCATATACCTGCTCACAACTCCAATGGCTTGTGAAATATCGAGCCTTGTACACACCATGGCATACATCATGCTACCAACAGTTCTTGAATACGGTACTTTTGACATGTATTCTCGTTTTGCTTCAGTTTTTGGAGACATAGATGCATTCAGCTTGAAATGAGGAGCAAGCGGAGTACTAACAGGTTTTGACTTCTCATCCATACCAAAACGCTTCAGTACTTTCCTTAAATATTGTTTTTGAGTCAAACAAAGCCTCCCCAATTTCTTATCTCTACTTATCTCCATACCGAGAATTTTCTTTGTTTCGCCTAGATCCTTCATCTCAAACTCCCTATTCAACTGAGCCTTCAGTTTGTCAATTTCTGTCTGACTTTTGGAGGCTATCAATATATCATCAACATAAAGAAGAAGATATATGAAAGATCTATCTTGTAGCTTGCAAAAATACACACAGTGATCATATTTGCTTCTCTGTAACTTTTGCCACCATCATAAACCTTTTCAAATCGTTTGTACCAACTGGCCATTTCTACAATAGAGAAATATTGATTGATAGTGTCCGAGGACGTAGGCATATTTAGCCGAACCTCGTTAATTCTGGTGTTCTTCATTTTATCTATTCAGTAGTTAACTTTTGTCAGGTATAGTTGTAGTAATATATTGTGTTAATTACATGTCTAAGGAAAATTCTGTCTAGGAAAGAGGGATTTAAGCGGTCCGTTGCGACCCCCCACTTCCCTGGGAATTTACCTGGTGTAATTTTATACAATTATTCACTCTCTATTTACCTGTACAATTGTAACTTTGGTAAAGTTAGGTGGAATAATCCCTAGTTTCACAACAAAACATTATTCATTCATCACCTTCAGGCAACCTCCCTCTTCTCCCGTCACTCTCTGATTCTCTCGAGCTCTCCCATTGCCGTCTCCCTCGGCCCTCACAGCTCTCCCAAACAGTTCCAACACCTCCATCCTCCACTCACCACTCCAGCCACCTTACTCTCTCGGCACATCTCTCTCTCCCTAGGCTCTGTTTACAATCACACGCAGACGAAGGAGGAGACGCGAACAACCCCTGCAACTCCGAATGTAGCCACCCTCGGCTATGAACTTTGCTACCACCACTGTGCATCATCACATCGGAGCCACGACCGAACCACCCTCCTCCGGTCTCGCCCTTTACCAAATCTCAGGATGCGCCTCCACAGCAGTTGCAGCAGGCAGCCACCACTTCGCCCAGCTTGAATCTTCGACACACCTTCACGGTGGCATTACCACCTCCGGCCATCAAATTGCAACGTAGCTAGCTCCGACCACCAACATACATCATCCGCCCCAACGCCCGTCAACATCGGCTCTGCATTCCAGTTCCTGTCTTACAGAATAGCTCCCTTCTCTGGTGCATCCTGGATAGACATCAGCTCAGTCATGTGTTTCCTCGCAGGGCTGGTGGCACCTCCTTCAAAATTGTAAGTTCATGGATGTGTGTTCTTGTTTTTATTCTGCCAATTCCGCAGGCTTGGACCGTAAATGGGTTGGGGTAGACATGAAATTCCTTATCAAAATGATTTTATCGTGAGTCATTGTTCCTGATTGTCGGTTAGAAAGTTGGAACTTGCCATATTGTGGTCAGAAAGTGGTGTTCGAATCTCTTTATTTTTTTTTTTAGATTACGCACCGGGTATCCACATGTCCGTTTTACGGTCCACGTGACTAATCTTGCGCCCCTTGAAGTTGACCTCACAATTCCAAAGGGAGGGTAAATTCAGGAGTTCAGGGTTGAAAATGAGTTCAGGAAGATTTGAACACCTGAACTCATGAGAGGCACTCCCGCAACCCACACTACCACCTGAACCACATCCTGGGGTATCGAATCTCTTTATTGCGTCTATTTGTCTTGGACTGAATTTCTATTGAGTTTGTGTCACTCGGAACTTCATAACGCAGTGGCAGAACACAATCGTAAATGAAGTCAATCTTATTGGATTCCTTTTTTGTAATAGCTATTTTTGGTAATCTGATGAATCTGTCGAGTGTTTGCTCCATATTTTGGTCGTCGGAGCAGCGCACTCTTTCTCAATAAAGAACTGAACCTTGATATCTCGGGAGCCGTTAACTCTTTACACACACTGATACCCACACGTTTGCACCCATAGGCCTACGCACATTTACACACCATTGAACTCACTGCTACGCCACTGCTGCACATGCTGTCACACACACCTCGACACACACACCCCATTTCACACACTAAAATACATACACACACACACTGAAATGCACATGTTATTTGTACTCACTCATGCACACAGAAAATGCACATTGTTTCAGGAGACACGCACACCTGCACACACTAAAATACTTACACTCACACTGCTACACGCGCCTAAACACACACCACAACACATACCTGCACGCACAAGAACACCCCCCCCCCCCCCTCTCGGACCCAACCCAGTAAGCCATCTCGCACAGACCCACGGTAGCTCACAACCGCTCTCAACCTCACTCATGGCACCCATAGCAGTGAACCAGAGCACCAGCCACCACCACTCCTTCTCTCCCACATCTCCATCCCCTTTCTAGCACACCCACAGTCCCGAGCACCACTCACAACCCCGGAAAAACTCGTGACCACCACACCAGCTCCCCCACTCTCTCCATCTCCCTCGCAGCTGCTCCCCCACCCCCACCCACCCCCGCCCCCCCCACGGCCAGACCAGCAGCTCACAACCGCCCTCAACCTCACTCACCTGACCAGCAACCAAGAACCATCACAATAGCAGCCACCCGAACACAACTCTGTCCACAACCCTGATCTTCCAGCAAACCATCTCGGGCCGAGCTATCCTCCACCTCACCTGCAACTCCGCAACCCAACCATCTCTCATTTCCTCCCCAAACCCATCTTCTTCTTCATTTCCATCCTCGTTCCCGTCATGGCAAATGCTCAACTGCTTCGCCGCCACTTCTCTTACCCACTCTTCGCCTCCAAAGACCCATGAGACACCCCGCAAACAACCGAGCCACCCTCAATCCCACACGATCATCATCCTTTTGTTTCCATCTCTCTCAACACTCAAAACCGCTCAACCGCATAGCCATCAAAAGAAAGAAAAAAGAATATCCGTGGCCCCTGCACTCCCTACCCAGCTGCCCTTTCTCTCAGTCTCTCATGGCTAGGTCGGCGTTTGGTTTCTGTGGCTTTGGTTCTCCCGCGCATGTGAGTGTTGCTGCCCTTGCATTTTCCCTGTTCTTGGAGTGTTTGTTTGATTCTTTGTGTGGCCGTGTGCAGCCAGAATAGTCGGGCGCAGGGACTCCCCGATAATGGCTTGGATGCCTACCAAGTGTTTGATATTAGTTAGCTACGGTTATTGCCACACCTACAAACCCACTCCTTCACACACACATTGGCACCCACTGTTACACGCAACGGACACATTTGCACGCATACACACAGTGTTTGCACACAAGTTTGCACACTCCACACTCACGGGTTGCACACACCTATAGACACACACTACTCGCACACTCACTAACACATGCACACCAAGTGTTTGACATAAGTCCCTTGTGGCTTTTTGCAACTTACTAACGCACCATTCACACATCCACACATCATTACACACACCATTCACACACATTTAAATACACTGCTCACCCCCTTTTTCACACACCCTCACATGCACATACATACACATGTATGCGTGCATACCCATACCCATGCATTCATACATGCATGCATGCATGCATGCAGTCACACATACACACGTTCACATTCATGTACACGCATGCACGCACTCACACTCAAATGCACACATTCATGTGCTCATGCATGCATGTCACCTCACACATACACACGCATGCATGGTCATTACTCATTCATGCACACACGCACATGCATGCACACGCTTTTATGCACATACATTCATACACGTGCACATCTCTGTACGCCAACACATTCATGCATGTGCTCATTCATGCATGCACGCACATTCATGTACATACTCATTCATGCATGCTCTCGTGTTCACGTATGTGCTTATCCATGCATACACATGGTTATACATTCGTGATCACACATGCATTATGCACCATTCATGCGCGCTAGAATACACCTGAACACACACAGCCCACGTGTCAGGCAACACGTGTTGAGTCATGGTCTTGACTAAGACCTTAAGCTGATTTTCCCCCAGATCGGTCAACGTTTGACTTGTTCATCATTCCCGGAAATGGCTGACGCCAGTTTTCTTCATTTTTCTTGTATATTATTATTTAGATATCCAGAAAATTCACAAAAATCACAAAAATCTTGAAAAATCCAAAAATATTTTCATACTTTAATTTCCACCGATTTTATTTCTGTTATTTTTGAAGTTCGAGAAGAATCATAGAAAATCAGAAAAGTGTTTTCACACTTGAAAAAAATCACAAAAATGTTGTTTTAGGCACAGAAAATAATTTTCATCTCGAACAAATTTCAAAAACCTCCCGGAATAATATTTTCGTACTTAAAAAAAACCTACAGATTTCAAAACTTCCGGGAGCGTATTTTGTACCTCATTTTCTTGATTTTCCTCCCGATGGTTGCAACCAAAGGCATAGACTCTTCGGAGTACTGGATTGCCCTAGTTTTGAGGGAATACCTATGTAGTATTTTCATTCTTTTGATTTTTGAAAGAGAGTTATTTTGATAGACTTATTAGATTTATTTTGGGGATAATTTTTTATTAATCTGGTGCCGTTCGTAAGAACGGGCATGTAGAGGGTGCTAATACCTTCCTCTGACATAACCGTACTCCCAAGCCTGACTCTAGTAACGCATACCGATTCTATCCCTAACGGGGTAGAAATCAAGTGTTCTAACCGCACTTCAAAAGGTTTGTGACGACTCTATCACATGTTTTTCCATGAAAAATCACATTTTCAAAATCACACATCCATTTCTCCTAGTTTGTAGCCATACCCACATTTTTCTCGGGGAGTGGTTTTCTCTGGCTAGGTCCGGGATGTCGCGACACGTCCCATCTGCTTCTTCCCTCTCCTCTTCCCCCCCCCCCCCTCTCTCTCTCTCTCTCTCTCTCTCTCTCTCTCTCTCTCTCTCTCTCTCTCTCTCTCTCTCTCTAAATTATACAATAAGAGCTGTTGTCCATGTTGAATTATGGCTCATTTTAGAAGCCTACCATTGCCATTGAAGTCTTCAATGCTGGGCTATTTTTTCAAAGGTAGGTGATTAGTGGTTGTAATAGTGGTATTTCCAAACCTATATAAACCCATCACCTCCATTTGTAATCTTATCCCCAAATTTGCCTACTTCTCTCTTAGGCACATTCTTTTTTCTCTCTCTCATTTTATAATATTTCTACAATAGAAAAATATTGATTGATAGTATCTGAGGATGTAGGCACAATTAACCGAACCTCGTTAAATTCTGGTGTTCTTCCTTTCATCTATTTAGTAGTTAACTTTTGTCGGGTATAGTTGTAGTAATATATTGTGTTAATTACATGTCTAAGGAAAATTCTGTCTAGGAAAGAGAGATTTAAGTGGTCCGTTGTGACCCCCCACTTCCCTGGGAATTTACCTGGTGTAATTTTGCACAATTATTCACTCTCTATTTACCTGTACAATAGTAAACTGTGGTAAAGTTAGGTGGAACAATCTCAAGTTTCACAACAATTGGTATCAGAGCCAAGGTTATTCTTAGTATGCTCTGTGGTTGCAGCTTAGTCTGATCTTCCACATCAGAAAAGTTTTCCTTGGGCTATTGGCATTTCGCATCGGCAGCTATTGAATAGCATTTATGGCAAAGATGACAGATAGTGCAAAAGCATCCACATCAAACTCGTCTATTTTGGCAAGAACTACTGTGACAAATGCTAGATTTGCAGTGGAGATTTTTAACAACATCGGTTTTGGTATATGGCAAAGTGAGGTTCTAGACGCTCTCTTTCAGCAAGGTCTAGACATTGCCATTGAAGAAGAGAAACCAGAAGATATTGAGAAGAAAGAATGGGGGACCATCAATCGGTTAGCATGTGGTACAATTCGATCATATCTTTCAAGAGAGCAGAAGTATGCATTTTGTAAGGAAACTTCTGTAAACAAAATGTGGAAGGCACTAGAGGAAAATTTTTTGAAGAAAAGCTCTCAGAACAAACTCCATGTGAAGAAGAGACTATTTCGCTTCACTTATGTCTCGGGTACCACTATGAATGATCATATCACCAACTTTAATACGTTGGTTACTGATCTAGTTAATTTGGATGAGACTTTTAAAGATGAAGACCTGACTTTGATGTTGTTGTTATCCCTTCCTGAGGAGTTTGAGTTTCTTAAAACTACTCTGCTCCATGGAAAGGATAAAGTGTCTCTTGGCGAGGTTTGTGCTGCTTTGTACAATTATGAATTGAGGAAATAGGACAAGCTTGAAAGCACAAGTGGAGCCAACGAGGCTCTAGTAGTTCAAGGCTGTTCACAAAGTCAGAATAATAGAAAGAAAGAGAGATCCAAGTCAAGGTCTAGACAAAAAAAAATGAATGTGCCTTTTGTCGGGAAAAAGGGCACTGGAAGAAAGACTATCCGAAGCTAAAGAATAAAGGCAAACCTGATAAAGGAAAGGCCATCTCAAATGTGGCTGAGTACGAAGATGAAAGCTCAGATCTTCATCAACTAGTTCTTCGAGTATATGGCTACTAGATTCTGGGTGTAGTCATCATATGTGTCCTAATCGAGATTGGTTCTTTGATTTTAAAGAACTAGAAGGTGGAGTCATCTACACAGCAAATGATGTCCCTCTTACCACACATGGGATTGGTTCAGTCCGCTTGAGGAATCAAGATAGATCAATCAAAATATTACGGACGTTAGATATGTACCAAGTTTGATGAAGAATCTTATTTCCGTGGGAACCCTAGAATCAAAGGGATTCAAAGTAACAACAGAAAACGGAGTCATGAAGATCATCTCTGGTGCACTCATGGTAATCAAGGGAATTCGGAAACAATAACTTGTATTACTATCAAGGTCGTACAGTTATTAGGACGGCAGCAATAGTTTCTTCTGATGATAAAGAAATAGAAGCAACTAGGTTTTGGCATATACGCTTAGGGCATGCAGGTGAAAAATCCTTGGGACTTCTTACAAATCAAGGATTATTAAAGGGAGCAAAGACCTGCAAGCTAGATTTCTGTGAACATTGCATCAAAGGGAAGCAAACAAGAGTAAAATTTGGTACTGCAATCCATAATACCAAGGGTATTTTGGATTATGTTCACTCTGATGTGTGGGGACCTTCCAAGACAACTTCACTGGGAGGAATACACTACTATATGACCTTTGTTGACGATTTTTCTCGAAGAGTATGGGTGTGTACTATGAAAACTAAGGATGAAGTGTTAGGAGTCTTCCTCAAATGGAAAAATATGGTGGAAACTCAAACAAGCAAAAGAATCAAGTGCCTCCATACAAATAATGGTGGAGAATATAGAAGTGATCCATTTCTTAAAATCTGCAAAGATGAAGGTATTATACGATACTTCACAGTGAGAAGTACACCACAACAGAATGGAGTGGAAGAACGTATGAATTGAACATTGTTGGAGAAGGTTCGGTGTATGTTGTCCAATGCTGGGTTGGGTAGAGAATTTTGGGCTGAGGCTGTAACATATGCTTGCCACCTCATCAACCGCTTACCATCTATTGCTATTTGTGGTAAAACACCATTGGAGAAATGGTTTGGAAAGCTTGCTACAGATTATGATTCCTTACATGTATTCGGTTCCATTGCCTACTATCATGTCAAGGAATCAAAGCTAGATCCGAGGGCTAAGAAAGCAATCTTTATGGGAATCATCTTTGGAGTAAAGGGATATCATCTTTGGTGTCCAAAGACAAAGAAAATAATCTTCAGTAGGGATGTTACCTTTAATGAATCTACTTTTTTAAGAAAGGTGACAACAGAAAGTGTTGAGCAAAAAGATGGTGCTCCAAAACAGGTGGAGTTTGATAGAAGAAGTGTTTACCCAGAAAATGAAGACTCTCCTATGGTAGAAGAAGAGTCTCCTGTAGAAGAGGTTTCAACCCAAGAACCTCCACAACAACATGAATCTATTACATTGAGTAAGCCAAAGAGAAAAAATTAGAAAGCCTGCTTGCTTTGTTGACATGGTGGCTTACGCATCTCCAATTGCAAACAATGATACTCCTGTTACTTACATTGAAGCAATCCAAAGTTTGGAAGAAGAAAAGTGGAGGGAAGCCATGAATGAAGAAATGCAGTCCCTTCATAAGAATCAAACATGGAAGCTTGTTAGTCTTCAAAAGGGAAAGAAGGCAATTGGGTGTAAATGGGTATGCACAAACGGAGGGAATCGATTACAATGAGGTATTTTCTCCAGTTGTAAAACATTTCTCCATTAGAATCTTATTGACTTTGGTAGCAAAATTGGATATGGAACTAGTTCAATTAGATGTAAAAACTGCATTTTTACATTGAGACTTGGAAAAGGAAATCTACATGACTCAGCCAGGAGGTTTCAAAGTTGCTAGAAAAGAAAATATGGTGTGCAAACTTGAAAAATCGTTGTATGGATTAAAGCAATCCCCAAGGCAGTGGTACAAACGATTTGACAAGTTTATGATGGGGCAAAAGTACAGAAGAAGCAAATATGATCACTGTGTGTATTTTTGCAAGTTACAAGATAGATCTTTCGTACATCTTCTTCTTTATATTGATGATATATTGATAGCCTCCAAAAGTCAGACAGAAATTGACAAATTGAAGGATCAGTTGAATAGGGAGTTTGAGATGAAGGATCTAGGAGAAGCAAATAAAGTTTTCAGTATGGAGATAAGTAGAGATAAGAAATTGGGGAGGCTTTGTTTGACTCAAAAACAATATTTGATGAAAGTACTGAAGCATTTTGGTATGGATGAGAAGTCAAAACCTGTTAGTACTCCACTTACTCCTCATTTTAAGCTGAATGCATCTATGTCTCCAAAAATTGAAGCAGAACGAGAATACATGTCAAAAGTATCATATTCAAGTGCTGTTGGTAGCTTGATGTATGCCATGGTGTGTACAAGGCCCGATATTTCACAAGTCATTAGAGTTGTGAGCAGGCATATGCATGATCCTGGACAGGAACATTGGCAAGTTGTGAAGTGGATTATATGATACATTTTGTATACGGTAGATGTTGGACTGATATTTGAGCAGGATAAGCAAGATGATCATAGTATTGTTGGATATTGTGATTCCGACTACGCTGGTGATTTAGATAAGCGTCGGTCAACTACTAGCTATATTTTTACTCTTGCAAAAGTGCCAGTTAGTTGGAGGTCTACTTTACAGTCAACAGTTGCTTTGTCCACTACAGAGACAGAGTATATGGCCGTTATAGAGGTTGTGAAGGAGGCAATTTGGCTTCAAGGATTGATGAAAGATTTGGGAATTGAACAGAAGAACATCAAAGTGCATTGTGATAGCCAAAGTGCTATCCATCTAGCAAAGAACCAAGTCTACCATTCAAGGACAAAACACATCGACGTTCGATATCACTTTGTTTGAGAAATTCTGGAAGAAGATGGAGTAGTAATCCAGAAGATTTGAACCACTGAGAATCCTGCTGATATGATGATAAAAGTGGTAACTGTGGTCAAGTTTCAACATTGCTTGAACTTGATCAACATTGTTAAAAATTGAAAGATTTGCGCTACAAGCGCATTTGAAGACATTATGGAATCCATGAGAGATGTTAAGAGATGGAATTTCGCCAAGGTGGAGATTTGTTGAATTATGGCTCATTCTAGAAGCCTACCATTGCCATTGAAGTCTTCAATGGTGGGCTATTTTTTCAAAGGTAGGTGATTAGTGGTTGTAATAGTAGTATTTCCTAACCTATATAAACTCATCACCTCCATTTGTAATCTCATCCCCAAATTTGTCTACTTCTTTCTTAGGCACATTCTCTTTTCTCTCTCTCATTTTGTAATATTTCTATAATAGAAAAATATTGATTGATAGTATCCGAGAATGTAGGCACAATTAACCGAATCTCGTTAAATTCTGGTGTTCTTCCTTTCATCTATTTAGTAGTTAACTTTTGTCGGGTATAGTTGTAGTAATATATTGTGTTAATTACATGTTTAAGGAAAATTCTGTTTATGAAAAAGGGATTTAAGCGGTCCGTTGTGACCCCCCACTTTCTTGGGAATTTACCTGGTGTAATTTTGCATAATTATTTACTCTTTATTTACCTGTACAATAGTAAACTGTGGTAAAGTTAGGTGAAACAATCTCAAGTTTCTTAACCGTCCAATGGCACTGTGATTTGTTCCTCATTTCTCTAATAGAACTACCAGCAAAGGTGTCGCCATGCAGACCCCTTCATTCTCACCTTCTCTAATGGTTTAGGTTTGCTTTTGCTGCTGTCTCTATACGTCTCTACTTAAACACAATCTTGTGCTTGGTGTGTTGCGCCGCTGAGTTGATGTGATGGGCCCTATTCTCCACTGAGAATTAATGGAGAGAGGGGGTCTGGATGACTGTATCTCATATGCGATTCCAGTGCTTTTTCCCCATTTAGCGCTGTCCCGCATATTGGGGTTTGGAATTTCTTCGATGGGTGCGATCTAGGATTTCGGATTTTCTTCGCTTGAAGCCATGACAGGTGACCGTGCAAGGTTTTTCTACGTGGGTTTTTGGTTTTGTAAATTATTCGTGGAGATGTACTGATGGTAATGCTGGTTCTGTGGTATCACATGATTGTGCTCACTGTGGTTTATGCTTTTTGCCTACGAAAAACCCAGCTTGTGGGGTGAAGTACTTTGCATTTAATCGAGTTCTAATGATATGGATTCTTGATTCTGGAGATTGGTTTTGGAAATTAAGAGCTAAGGAGCTTCTTGTGCAAATCAAGACTTTGCTTTATTTCTTCTCTTCCGACACAGACTCAGACTTGGTGAGAGATTCTGTACAAATTTTCAAAGATCAGGGTCTGAATCATGATGATCGAGGAATGAGTGTTTGATTTGGGTGTTGGGCTTTTGATTTATGTGCAATTGACCACACACACTAAAATACACTGTTTCACACAAAACACTCACTCGCAGAACACTCACTCAGAAAACACTCACCCATACGCACTTGCACTGTTCGGACAAAACTCACACATGCAGCACGCATACCTGCCCACGCACTGACACACTAACCCACACACACACACTATTACACACAATGAAGCACTACGCACACACACTATTTCACACACTAAAATACACACACAAAACCACACATACAGACACACAACACACACATTCATGCACACTCCACACTCACGGTTCGCACACACCCTGTTCACCCACTATTACACACACTATTACACTAACACACATACTTCCTGCAACACAAAATCACCCACTGCTACAATAAAATACACACCACTAACACACAAACACACACACACACGCACACGCACCTGCACCTGCACCTGCACACACACAATATAGCTCACACTATCACACCATAAAGCACACACACCAACCCACCTAAACACGCAATGCACCCATGCACACACGTACACACCCTTGCATGCAAATAACACCCATGCACACGCACACAGGCATACACCCTTGCATGCAAATAATACCCATGCACACGCACACACGCATACACCCTTGCATGCAAATAACACCCATGTACACACATCTACGCACATTACGTGCACACCATGAAATTCATGTCAACACATGCCCCATGGACGCTGCAGGTTGATTTGGCCTTGACCGGGCCTAAAATGGGTCGACTTTCCTTGGATTGGTTCTTTTCCGAACCGATTGGGCCTTCTGAACCGGTTTGATTTTCCATTTTATTTTTCATCTTCTTTTCAATTTTTGCGGATTTTACCTTAATTCCTTTTTTTTTTTATTTAATTACTTCTAGAAAAATATTGAAAAATCAACAAAAATTATAAATTTCAAAAAATGTCTTTGCACTTCGAAAAATCACTAGAAAAGTCTTAGAAAAAAATATTTTTGAGGCCCGTGTCATCCCGAAGGAGTCTAAAAACCTCTCGAAATATTATTTTCATACTTAAAAAAATCCTATAGATTTCAAAACTCCGGGAGTGTATTTTGTACCTTATTTTTTTGATTTTCTATCCTGATGATTGTAACAAAGGGCACAGACTCTTTGAAGTATTGAATTGCCCTCGGTTTTGAAGGACCTATATTGTATTTTCATTCTTTGATTTTTGGAAGGGAGTAATTTTGAAAAGCTTATTAGATTTATTTTGGGATGATTTTTTATTAGTCAGGTACCCTTCATAAGAAGGGTCGTGTAGGGGGTGCTAATACCTTCTCCTCGCGTAACCGTACTCCCGAGCCTGACATTGGTGACGCAGACCGATTCTACCCCTAATGGGGTAACCAACAAGTGTTCTAACCGTACTTCAAAAGGTTAGTGGCGACTTCATCACCCATTTTTTTCCACAAAAATATCTTTTTCAAAATCACACATCCATTTTTCCCAGTTCGCAGCTGTACCCACATTTTTACCGGAGTAGGTTCTCTGGCAATCACAAAATGTGGTGATGGTGTGGACTTTTTGAGTCTAATATTTGTTTTGATGTTGACAAAGTACAAGCTACTTATGTGTGCATTTAGCATGTGAACAGGTTCATATTTTAGATCACACATAAGGGACAGGAAAATGGAAGCCAAGACAAATCTTAAAGCTAATATCATATGGCGTTCTCTAAGGATGATAGATGAGCAAAAGAAGAAAGAAGAGGACAATTAATTTTATTGCAATTGCATTTGATTTTCAGGTTTGTAATTATAATATCGTCTGTAATATTTGCATCTCATGCATGATAAGATACATAAGTTCAAGAGACCATAGAATGACCATAAGAATCCCTTAAGCTAAAATGTTATACTTATATATTCGGGGATAAAACTTGTAAGGTCAAAAGAGGCATCATCTTTAATATCCAAAGGGCCTCGATCGACCGACTTGTTGGCCTTGTAAAAGCCTTGTTCGATCGAACAAGGTGCAAGTCAAAAGTTTGACTCGCGTTGGTTGACCAATTCAGTTTTAAACTGAACGCCCTTGGTCGACTAAACCCTGTTATGGACGGTGTTCACTTGCCTTGGTTGACCGAATGATTAGTTAAGATTTACCTTGGTCGACCAAATCTCAAGATTGGTCAATTGGCCTTTTTTCCAGGTCAACAAAACCCAATAAGGGTTCAAATCGCCTTATAATTGGTCAACAGACCCAATCATTGTTCAACTGAGCCTTGCCTAAAATCTCAGTTCTTTTGCTTGGTTGGTCAACCGACCCCTGACCTTGGTCGATTGGAACTCTTGGGTTGACAGATTTTTATCGCGATTAAATGAGGTTATTTTTAACTAAACATAATTTAACTTTTTCTAAAATACCTCCTATATCCCCAACAACTATAATTTGTTGAAAAAGTATATATACCTATTCATTTGGTGTGATTAGGATCTAATTAGCAAAACTTGATTAGAAAAAATCTTCTAAAATTCTTTGAGAAATTTTTTCATACAAGCATACATATTTTTACTCTTATTGATTCTTTCTTGCAGAATCATTCTAGTAAGAGTGTTTTAAGATCATCCATTTCATTTGTTAAGGCTTATACTCTCTTTGCATATTCACATTTGGAATTGATTTTTAAGAGAGTAAGCTAGAGTTTTCCCTTGTTATTTAATTCATAAATTTTCATTGGGAAGACTCTTGGGCTTGTGAGTCTTGCATTCTTGTTGCAAGATTCAAGAGCTCGTATTGTGCTTGTGGCAAAATATTTTTGACAAGCAAGAAATCCGAATATCTCTTGTTTTTGATACTTGAAATTTTTTTTTTTTAAGATATCTTCTTGTGCTTTTTAGATCTTTGAGATTACTACTTATGATTGATATACATATATTGACTCAAAGATTCATTCACAACACTCTCACATATTGATTGTTATAGTTGCATATACTTGAGAGTTGCTACATAAACTTCATTGAGCTAATACTTCCTATCATACTAAAGTGAAATTAATTGTATTGGTTGTTGTTGACTTTGGTATTTTACCAAGAGGGGGCTTGAATTGGAAATTTAAACTTTCTTCCTAGGTTAAACTTGATAACAGTATAACATAACCTAGGGTCTTTCTAATCATACACTAATTGCGCAGATAATGATATGCGAAAATTAAATCATGCACAACATTCCCAAGGCTGACCTCGACCTTTACACTCTCTCCTTGCAGGGCGGAGAAGACCCTAATACAATACCTCAATAGGATGGTGCACCTAACTTTCTTAACTAGGTTTAAGCCAATTTGGGACTATTCACTAGGGCTAGTCTCCCTCTTCAGACCCACGCCTGGAACACAAACGATATAAAAATTTACATACAAACAAATGCTTCTTACACAAGCAGATATGTACCACTACACACAAGCACTAATCAATGCATCTCAAACAGATAGGAACTATAAGCTCTGTGCAATATGTGTGCTAAATACTCAATCTTATGTTAATATTCAATCAAGCACAAGAGTGTATTTTCAAACAATCTTTGCAACAATAAACCAAAGTATATCAATCACAAGTATGGTTTCAAAGATCTCGAACAAGTGTAATAAAAAATATCTCATAAAATAATTTTCTCAACAATCTAACACGAGATATTTGTAGTTAAAGCTTGTAAAAATATTTTGCTTCACTAATCAAAATACAAGTTTACGAGTTTTGCGATACAAATGCTAAGATTCACAAGCTACTAAGTTTTCCCCACACAAATATTATTAATTAAACCGGGGGAAAAACTTTTGCTAAACTCTCACGCAAAAAATTAATCACACAACTAAATACAATGAGAGTTATAGCTTTGTAGGGTCTTTTAAGATATACTCACTCAAAATATTTTTCAAGGGAATAGCAAAAGGATGAGTATTAGTGTTCGAATTTGAAGAAATAACTCTAAAAAAATCAGAGGAAATTTTAATAATTAAAATCCCTAATCTCTTTTTAATTTTTACAAATGAAGGTATATATATAGAGAGAGTCAAAATTATAACCGTTAAAATACAAAGGGCATTATTAAATTTTTTTAATGAATTTTAAAACTAATTTACCCTTAATTAACCCAAGTCACTGCAGTTAAAAGTTAAGCAACTTGAGAGTTTCAGGTACCTAACCCTTGGCTCAGTCACCCAAATAGACACATACAAAAAAGTTGATTTTTGGGTTCGGGTGCTTAAGGAAAGGGTCAGTTTGCTGACCAAGGTGAATTTCCATTTTGTCCGTGGTTCGGTCACCTAGTCCTGAATTTCCAAAAGTTCAGGCCCCCAAGTTGTTGGAAAGGTACAGGGTACAAGTTCGATTGACCGTGGACAGTGAAGTCCTTTTGGGTTTGGTCGCTCGAGGTGTTTTGAACACCCAGTTTGGTGGCTCAAAGGCCTCACTATTTTAGCCCTTTAAGTCTTGAATTAATTTAATTAATCCCCCTCATAATATATGTGATATTTAGGACTATCTTATATGTATGTGCAAGGACGTGAGGTCTTTCTAAGGTCTTTTGAGTCGATTGAAAAAATTCAATGTCGGTTGATCGAAGGATGATCCCTAAGGTCAATCTGTGGTCTTGAACTTATAAGTTCCTATCATGCATGATATGCAGATTATTACAAACCGGTAGTAAATTAATATTACAGACCTTTCCTGTTTTTCTATTATAGACCCAAATTGAACATAATATGAATTACAATAAACAACAATTTAGGGTTTTTATTCTTCAAGTTGCCTTATGTCATCACATGATCTTGCTAATATGAACCTGCACACAAACTTGACAAACGTTAAATACCAAAGTATTTATCATGATCAAAATGAGATATGACTCATAAGGTCAACAATTGTATTTGTAATGACATGCTTAATTATATATATATATATTTTTAATTTTCTTTCATGATAATAAAACCAATATAATAAATCTAGCTAATCATAATCCACCTGTACCTGTGGGTACCAGGGATACATAAAAAAACAATATGGAAGCCTAGGCAGCTAGAAATCATAAAACCATGTACATATCTTAATATCATTTAATACAATACCATAGTTTACTATATTCATAATACCCATCCCAAAACAACCAAAATCTAGCCCTAGGGTCAACGCCCAAAAATCCATCAGACCCTAGCAAATGACCAACCTTTCAAACAGAGCAGGCTTGCTAACACTAGCGTTACGGAGTTTTATCCACTCTTCTATCCGGGGCTCCTGAAATTTTCATGAAATTTTGGGGTGAGACACCTCTAAATAAGGGAAATAAACTTATACTAGTGTGTGACAACATGAGCAATTCCACCTTATACATATAATCATATACATAAACATAATCAGTAAAACTGTAGGCATCATTTTTGGAAAAAACATGTATAATTATAACATGACAGAACATAATCAATTTTCATAGTATAATTCATCCCATGTTATAATAATACAAAAATAACCCTCGTAGGTTAGCTGACTGTTGTCATGTATTACCACCACATGACTGGGTTGTGTGGCCCAAAGGCGGGACCTGATAATGGTTCGTCGACCACTGCTAGTCAATAGTACAGTTAGTAAGTCCGATGGGCCTACCAGACCTAGTCGATACACCAGGGGCGCTCACACTTCTTAAAATCACGTTGACTATCCGTCCTTACGCTACTCCATACAACAGCGTTAACACAATATTGTGATAATCACAAACACCTAGTAGTGGTATTCTGTAAGTGCTAGCCTAAACCAAGTTAATCAGGTTCTGATAACATATAACATATAATGAAACTGCGATACATGAATATTTCATATTATTAATTGCCAAATCTATATCATCACATCATTTTGCATACATATCTAGACATTATGAAAATAAGCCTGTACGACTGCATTTCATATTTTAACATAGCTCGGCCCATACGCCGCGCAAATCATATCCATAGCAAGGCTCGTACGCTGGAAAATCATATCCATAGCACGACCTGTATGCCGGCAAATCATATCCATAGCACAACTCGTACGCCGGCAATATATGTAAAAATTCTTGGCTTGTACGCCATTTTATTATAAAAATCCACATTATTATCATATTCTCAGAAAAACAGTATTTTATCAAAAATTCTACTCATGCCACACAAAACAGGTTTTATACATATTTAAGCATATCATCTTTTATAGCAGTTTTTCCCAAACATAAAGCATATATGATATATTTATTTATTTTCCTGAAATTAGATGTTTTAATAGCATACATACATTTTCATAAAATAGCTAGCTTAGTTTATCTCTTTACCCGATTCTTGGAAAAAGCCCCTTAAACAATCCACTCAATTCCCGCTGGGTTCCTCGGTCAACACCCCTGAAAACAGCATCTCTCAGAACTAAATTTCAGTATTTCATTGTATATAACATTTCTTACAACTAAAGTAAAGCAAAATATTGAATAAAAGGTCTTACCCTAAATTTGGGATGAATTTCCAAACTCGATCCACCGACGATCCACTCTGTTAGATATGCAGAGAACTTCCCCAGGAGTGTCGTGGTGGTTTCAGATAATTAAATTGGTGGAAATCCGGCCCAGAAATTAAGAGAGAAGAGAGGGAAATCGAAGGGAGGGGGAGAGAGAAAGAATTTGTTTGCGTGAAATCTGCTGAAAATTCGTGTTTAGAACCATTTATACTGTGGCCTTTGTTGACGAGCCATGTCACCTCGTTGATGAGGTCATGAAGGAAGTTCTTCGACAAACTTTAATTCTCGTCAACGAAATTCAGAAATGAGAGGATTGCTCTTCGGTATTTTCTCTTTGACGAAACGTACCCTGTTGCCTCTTTCTTTCGCTTTCTAATTTCTATTCCCTCCCTCTCTATTATTATTTAAATATTATAATTATTCGGGTCACTACATTCTCCCCTCCTTATAAAATTTCGTCCTCGAAATTTACAATCCATATAATTTATCCTCCTTTAAAGAAAAGTCGTCTACTTATTTTTTTACTTACCTTTACTTATGGAGGAGGAATACCGTGCTTACATTCCATGTTCTGGGAGATTACATACACCAAAAAAAATTCCCCCAAAACTAAAATGCTACTCACTAACTATTACATGTACCTGCAAAAGAAATTTTACCTAACTATTTACATTTTACTTGTTAAATTTCTTAGAATAGCTGCGGATACTTCTACTTCATCTGCTCCTCGGACTCCCAAGAAACTTCTTCTACCGTATGATTCCTCCACAAAACTTTTACCAAAGTAATCTTCTTATTACGTAACTCCTGTACTTTCCTATCCAGAATCTGTGCTGGTACCTCCTCATACACAAATGAATCACTGAACTCTAATTCACCATAGCTGATAATATAAGAAGGGTTTAGGACATATTTCCTCAACATAGATACGTGGAATACGTCGTGAATTCTGGATAACATAGGTGGCAAAGCTAGCATGTAGGCTACCGGCCCCACTTTCTCAAGTATCTTAAATGGACCGATAAACCTAGGGCTAAGTTTACCATTCTTCTCAAATCACATAACCCTTTTTACCGGAGCTATTTTTAGAAATACATGATTACCAACATCAAATTCCAAATTCCTATGGTGATTATCAGCATAACTCTTCTATCGGTTCTAAGTTGCATCGATTCTCTCTTTGATGAGTTGAACCTTATCACACGCTTATGGAACAAGCTCTGGTCTCACGACTCACCGCTCACCCACTTCATCCTAAAATAAAGGAGGAATGACATCTCCTACCATACAGTGCTTCAAACGTTGCCATGCCAATGCTGGTTTGATAACTATTATTCTAGGCAAATTCTACTAGTGACATGAACTGAACCCAACTACCCCCGAAATCTAACACGCATGATAGAAGCATATCTTCCAATATTTGTATTGTCCTCTTAGTCTGTCAGTCTGACTAGGAATGGAATGTGGTGCTAAACGATAACTGAGACCCTAAAGCTTCTTGTAAAATCTTCCAAAAATGTGACGTGAAACGCGGGTCTCGATTTGAAACAATAGATACTGACACCTCATAAGAACGAACTATCTCTTGAATGTAAATCTCTGTGAAATGATTAAGTTAGTAGCCAATCTTAATAGGTAAGAAATGGGTGGTCTTAGTTAAACGGTCAATAATCACCCAGATGACATTTTGGCTGTGCAACGTCGTCGATAGTCTTGACACAAAATCCATAGATATACGATCCCACTTCCATTTTGGGATAAATAATTGATGTAACAGTCCTGCCAGCCTCAGGTGCTTATCTTTTACCTGCTGACACATCAAACACTGGGCTACATACTCGATAATTTCTTTCTTCATACCACTCCACCAGTACGACTCTCGTAGATCCCTATACATCTTTGTACTGCCAGGATGAATTGGGTACAAAGATCTGTGAGCCTCCTCTAAAATAGTTTTTCCAATCTCAGTATCAGAAGGAATGCATAATCTAGAATGGAACTGCAAAACTCAGTCATCTACAATACTAAATTCCTCCCCTTGACCAATCTGCATTCTTTCCAACACCTCTGCTAATTCTGGGTCTTCTTTCTGAGCAGCTTTAATTCTTTCCTGCAGAGTAGGTTGTACTACTAAACTAGCATTATGAGCTTGAAAACCACTCTCAACTAATTCGATGCCGAGTCTCTCCAAATCCATCATGATCGTTTGTATAGATTTTCGACTCAAAGCATCAGCTATCACGTTTGCTTTCCCTGTGTGATAGCTAATGATACAATCAAAATCCTTAATAAGCTCCAACCACCTTCTCTGCCTCATATTCAGTTCCTTATGCGTGAAAAAGTACTTCAAACTCTTGTGGTCAGAAAAGATCTCACACCGTTCGCCATACAGGTAATGCCTCCAAATTTTCAATTCGTGTACTACTATAGCCAATTCAAGATCATGGGTAGGTTAGTTCTTTCATATTCTTTCAATTGCCTGGACGCATACGCCACTAGCCCGCCATGCTGCATCAATACACAACCAAGTTCCTTCAATGATGCATCACTGTAAACGACATAACCCTCAGCCCCTAACAGGAAGATTAATATTGGTGCTGTGACTAGCCACTGCTTCAAATCCTGAAAACTCTACTCACAGCTATCATCTCACTCAAATATGATATTCTTCCTAGTCATTCATGTCAAAGGTCCTAATAATACTGAGAATCCCTCAACAAATCGACAATAATACCTAACTAGCCCCAAGAAACTCCTGATCTCCTTGACATTCCTCAGTCTAGACCAATTCACAACTGCCTCAATCTTACTAGGATCCACAGAAATACCATCTCCAGATATAACATGCCCCAAAAACACGACCTTCTCAAGCCAGAAGCCACATTTACTGAACTTAGCGTATAACTTCTTCTCCTTGAGCGTCTGTAGAACCTGCTTCAAGTGTGTTTCATACTCCTCATAGCTCCTCGAATAGACCAGTACATCATCAGTAAACATAACAACAAACATATCTAAATATGGATGAAAAATCCTATTAATCAAATCCATAAATATAGTAGAAGCATTCGTCAAACCAAATGGCATAATAAGGAATTTGTAATGCCCGTACCTGGTCCTAAAGGCTGTCTTCGAGACGTCTTCTGCTTTTACTTTTACCTAATGATAGCCTGATCTGAGGTCAATCTTCGAATACGCCCGTATACCCTAGAGTTGGTCAAACAAATCATCTATATGGGGTAGAGATATTTGTTCTTGATTGTCACTTTATTAATCTCTTAATAATCTATACACATCCTTATAGATCTGTAGTTCTTCTTCACAAATAGAACTGGAGCTTCCCATAGAGATACACTGGGCCGCATAAAGCCGTTATTAAGAAAATCTTGTAGCTAATTTTTCAATTCTGCCAATTCTGCTAGCTCCATTCCGTAAGGTACTTTGGAAATTGACGCCGTACCTAGAAGTAGATCAATAGGAAAATATACCTTGTGATCAGGTGGCAAACCTGGTAACTCAACTGAGAACACATCTGTAAACTCTTTTACTGCATGCGTGTCAGCAAATTTCAATTCATTCTTTGACATTTCCTTCACAACTGCCACAAACCCTTGACAACCACTCAGCAGTAGTCTCCTGGCTTGGATAGCTGAAACTAACTGAGGTGGGGATTGCACTCGCGACCCTACAAACTTGAATTCTGCACTTCTTGGAGGTCTGAATGTCACTTTTCATGAATGACAATCTATGCTAGCAAAATTAGCTGCTAGCCAATCCATGTCGAAGATCACATCAAACCCTTGCTCCAGCACTTTTAAATCGGCAGACAAGATTTTCCCTTGAATGTCAACTAAACAACCTCGGAGTACCCTACTACACCTCACTGCTGCCCCAGTTGGTGTAGATACCAACAGTTCAGTGTCTAACAACTGTGTTTCTGCCCCACATAGTCTAGTGCATTACGAAGATACAAATGAGTGTGTAGCTCCTAAATCAAATAATGCAATAACTTTAAAAGAAAGCATAATAACCATACCTATCACCACATCACCTGTTGTCTCCACTTTACCCAGCATTAGAGTAAACAACCAGGCTGGAGCCATAGCTGGCCCCTACGTGGTGCCTGATATCCTCCTCGATATGGTCTAGGAGTAGGGACTGCATCTGGTGGTGTAGGGCAATATCGCACCACATAACCCTGCCTATCGTAGTGGTAGCAGATAACTCCACCTGCGCGATACTCTCCCTAGTGTCTCCTCCCACAAGTCTGGCAAACTAAAGGACCATCACTGCCTGTATCTCACGACCTCCATTCTCTTACCTCCGTCCTCTACCATGTTTTCCTCTCCTCCATTGATTATGTCTAAGACCCTGCTGATAGCCCAAAGATATGGATCTTTTCTTTTGTCCCTGTTCCTCTTTCGACTAACTCAGCAAAATCCTAGATCTGTAGTACTACCACCTGCTTGAATATATTCTGCCTTAAACCCCTTTCAAACTGCCTCGCTTTCTTTACCTCATCAGGGACAATATATGGAACAAAGCAAGAGAGCTCTATAAAATGCGCCGTATACTGCTGAACTGATAACTATCCCTGCTTCAAACTCAAGAACTCCTCCACTTTAGCCTTCCTAATAGTAGGTGGAAAATATCTATCAAAGAACAACTCTTTGAATCGATCCCAAGTCATGGCTATCGGTGTCGTTCTCTGCTGCTCTAGAAGTCTCACGGCAGTCCACCATCTCTTAGCCTCTCCTGTCAGTTTATAGGTGACAAAGAGGACCCTCTGCACCTCCATACACTGTAGCACTACCAGGACTTTATCTATCTCTTGCATCTAGTTCTTAGCGACTGCAGGATCAACTCCTCCTGAAAATATCGGAGGATTCATCTTCGTAAATTTCTCGATAGTGCATCCATGGTCAATCGCTCCCTAGAGCTCCTAGCGATCTCAGCCATAACTTGCTGAGCCACGCTATATAATACTACATTAAAGTCAGTCTCGCCTGCACTCAAGGGCCCTGCCCCATCACTACCGCTCACATGGGCACTACCTCCTCCTAGATCCATCCTGAAAACAACAAACGTAACTTAGAAATTCTATCCTTATAATTTACCCATCTAACCTAACCTCTCCTTCTAACATTCTCAGCTTACTTCTAACCCCAATCATACATTGTAGGAATATAACCCGACAATAGTTTACTATGGTTTTCCTAAAATCATCAACCCATGGAAAACACAGAAACCACCACAAAAGTCCTACCTCTAGACTATAGAACAAAACCTTAAATCATTTCCTATACTCTGATATTGTTTCTGCTACATTCTAAAGTCTATATAACCTAGCAACCTAGGCCCTGATACCAAAGTGTAACGACTTGCTTAATTATATATATATATTTAATTTTTTTATGATAATAAAACCAAAATAATAAACCTAGCAGATTATAATCCATCTGTACCTGTGGGTACCAGGGATACATAAGAAAACAATACGGAAGCCTAGGCAGCTCGAAATCATAAAACCATGTACATATCTTAATATCATTTAATACAATACCAGAGTTTACTATATCCATAATACACATCCCAAAACAACCAAAATCTAGCCCTAAGGTTAACGCTCAAAAATCCATCAGACCCTAGCAAATGACTTACCCTTCAGACAAGGCAAGTCTACTAACACTAGCGTTGCGGAGCTTTATCCGCTCTTCTATCTAGGACTCCTAAAATGTTCATGAAATTTTGAGGTGAGACACCTCTCAATAAGGGAAATAAACTAATACTAGTATGTGGCAACATGAGCATTTCCGTATTATACATATAATCATATACATAAACATAACCAGTAAAACTGTATGTATCATTTTTAGGAAAAACATGTATAATCATAACATGGTAGAACATAATGGGTTTTCATAGCATAATTCATCTCATATTATAATAATACGAAAATAACCCTAGTAGGTTAGCTGGCTATTGTCATGTATTACCCCCACATGACTGGGTTGTGTGACCTGAAGGCGGGACCTGATAATGGTTCGCCGACCACTGCCAAGTTAATAGTACAGTCTGTAAGTCCGATGGGTTTGCCAGACCTAGCCCCTACACTAGGGGCTCTCACACTTCTTAAAACCACATCGATTATCCGTCCTCACACTACTCCATACAGCAACGTTGACACAATATGGTGATGATTACAAACACATAGCAGCGGTACCGTACAAATGCTAGCCTAAACTAAGCCAACCAGGTTTTGATAACATATAACATATAATGAAACTGTGATATATGAATATTTCATATTATTAATTGACAAATCTATATCATCACATCATTTTGCATACATATCTATACATTATGAAAATCATCAGCCCGTACACCGGTATTTCATATTTGAACATAGCTCAGCTTGTACACCGGCAAATCATATCCATAGCACAGCTCGTATGCCGACAAATCATATCCATAGCACGGCCCATACGTTGGCAAATCATATCCATAGCACGACCTGTACGCTGGCAAATCATATCCATAGCACGGCCCGTATGCCAGCAATACATGTAAAAATTCTCAGCCCGTACGCCAATTTTATTATAAAAATCCACATTATTATCATATTCCCAAAAAACAGCATTTTATCATAAATTCTACTCATGCCACACGAAAAAAATTTTATACATATTTAAGCATATAATCTTTTACAGCAGTATTTCCCAAACATAAAGCATATATAATATATTTATTTATTTTCCTGAAATCAGATGCTGCAATAACATACATACATTTTCATAAAATAGCTAGGTTAGTTCATCCGCTTACCTGATTCCTGAAAAAAAAAAAAAAAAAACCCCTTAAACAATCCACTCAACACCTACTGGGTTCCCCGGTCAACACCCCTGAAAATAGCATCTCCCAAAACTAAATTTTAGTATTTCATCATATAAAACATTTCTTACAACTATAGTAAAGCCAAATATTGAATAAAAGGTCTTACCCTGAATTTGGGATGAATTTTCAAACTCGACCCACCGACGATTCACTCTAGCAAATATGCAAAGAACTTCCCCAAGAGTGTCGTGGTGGCTTCAAATCGTTGAACTAGCGGAAATTCAACCCAAAAATTAAGAGAGAAGAGAGGATAACTGAAGGGAAGAGAGAGAGAGAGAGAGAGAGAATCTATTTGCGTGAAATCTGCCAAAAAATTGCGTTTAAAACTATTTATATGGTGGCCTTCGTCGACGAGCCACGTCACCTCATCGACGAGGTCATGAAGGAAGTTCATTGATGAACTCTATTTCTCATTGATGAAATTTAGAAATGAGAGGAGTGCTCTTCGATTTTTTCTCGTAGACAAAACGTACCCTTGTCGATGAGCCTAATTGTAACTTCATCGATGAATGCTGCCTCTTTCTTTTCCTTTCCAATTTCTATTTCCTCTCTCTCTATTATTATTTAAATATTATAATTATTTGGGTTACTGCAATATTGGTACATATCTGCTTATTGGAGAAGCACATATATTGTATAAAAATATTTGATTATTTGTTGTATTCCCGACGTGTAGTCGGAAGAGGGAGACTAGCCCTGTGAAAAGTCTTGAATTGCTCAGACTCGGTTAGGAGAGTACCGGATAAATATAGATCTGGTTAAGAAAGTCATGGACTGGTTCAGACTCAGTTAGGAAAACTATATGCATCATCCGATAAGGTGTTATAATCGGTGTCATTCCACCCGTTAAGCGAGCAATTAGTGGAATCCTTGAGATGTGGCTCAAGGCGGGGACATATTTAGTATTGGTCAAATCCCTATTATATTTCTTATGCTTGATTTTAATTTTCGCAATTTAGATTTCTACACTTGAATGTTTATGTTTTATTATTTTGAATGATTAGAGAAAACTGAGCCTGTCGTACTTGTTTTAATTATTTGATCAGTTAAATTTTTGTTCATTAATTAGTATTCATTTAGACAGGCACTAGGTTGAGCTATACTGAATGTGGATTTAAATTGAACATAGGAATAAATTTTAAAATACCCAATTCACCACCCTCTTGGGAATACACCAATTCCAACAGATGGGCCTAACATGCATGCAAATGAATGTGAGATAAATTATTAAGACAAATAAGCAATCATAACATAGATTTAAACCCATTCATGAAGAAGGGTGAGGATCCTGTTACAACCCCACGTGGATAACTTACTTGAGGTTTTTCAATGAGGCTCAATTTTAAGGAAGGGAAAACTATACACAATCAAGTATGGTTAAGCTCTATTCCATTTTAACAACGGGCTCCCAACATGTCCCCCATCCTCTCCCAATGGGCTAGGATAAAGTTCAAATTGAGTGAGTGGTTCATGCACCCCCAAAGACCTTGTCTCATGAGGACTAACAAACCTATGCTCCTTTCTATCCTTAGAGGGTGAAGCCTAGGTAGAAGGCTTATGAAAATATGTGTGAGTTATATATACTTAGTCTATATATTCCCACAAAACCCATATATCACATGCTTATTCAAATATATATACAAACAAATATTCACAATTATTCAAACAATATTCACAAAATAAGATGGAGTAATTAAAAAATTTATTAAATTCACACTCAGGATAATTCATAATTAATTAATGGCTTAACTATCTATTGTCCCCGGCTGAGTCGCCAAGCTGTCGTGACATCTTATTCAGAGCAGCAATTGCCTTGGAGAGGCAAGCGAATAAAATATAGGATTCTTGAAAATTTTTAATTTTGAGTCGCTACTAACCTATCTTTCCTTTGTGCAGTAAAAACACCTAATTACTACTAATTTGCTTGGTCACTAGACTAAACCTAGGTCAAGGAACCAGTAGTCTCGGTCTACATATGCTAGGATTGGGATTGGGAGTTCGATTATGTGAGGGAAGGTATTTGCACCCCTACACATCCATTCTACGATCGACACCTAATTAATTATGCATTATCCCCAAATCGAATTTAATAACCTTTTAATTAACTTCTTAAAATAAACAAACAAATGAATGAATAAATATACAAAATTAAGATGATATTTAAAAATTTGGGTGTGACTTAGGAATGTCTAACAAGACCTCCAAAAGAGGGGATTTTGTTAGAAACCCCCTCCCCCCCTCAAAGCCGATACAGGTGAGGTCTAAAAATACCCCATTGCCATTTTTAAAGTCATAAGAACACACCCACCCAAAAATCAAGAAAATCATCAAAAATATATTTTAAAAATATTCTCAGATTTTTCAAAATTTTGTAGCCATTCTCCGAAGTACTTAACATTTTTTCAAAATTTTATGGGATTTTTCAAAGATTTATCCTCATTTTTTTTTTCATGTCAAAATGGCTCCAAATATTTTTCTTTGCTTCAAAAATATTTTCCAATAATATACCTATTTTTTTCTAATTTTGTGTATTTTTGCTATTTTCTCTAACTTTAAAAATAAAAAAAACTAATTTAAAATTATAAAAAAATAAATGAATAAGTAAAAAGCGTGAATCAGGTCAACCAGTTCATTTAGCATGGATCGGGTCAACTGGTTCATTCAAAATGAACCAAGTCAATTAACCAACAGATCACACATGTCCACCGACGAGGGTGACATGTGGTCTCCCCTTTTATGAATTTTTTGAAAAGGGTGACGTCAGCATAACGTCACCTTGACACATATCACCACCTAGTTGCCTCTCCCTTTTTTCTTTATTCTTTTTTTTTTTTTTTTGAATTTTTGAAATTTGGTGATGTCACCCTGATATGTGTCAGTGCCGCATCTAACCCACATCTTGAAACATAGATTGGTGACATCGCAAAAATCTAACTATCTAGAGAAAACACAAATTAGACGGCTGAGATTTAACCATGTCGCCCCTTGATACTTGGCTCAAATTTTGTCACGTGTCACTGTGCAGTGGTGAGATGTGGCGCACTACCCTTTTGTAATGACCTGCTTCACTTATAATAAAATAAAACATATTTAAATAATAAAGTCAACTCAAAATCGTGGGTAACGGGAACACCTGTCATACACAACAAAACTTAGGCAACAGTAAATATAAATCATCATTCAGATAACCACAAAATATATATATATATATATATATATATATATATATATATATATAATGCCAAAGTTAACTATAAACCAAAAGACTGCATTTATATACATCTCCCAAAAATTATACAAAAACATCTCTAGGATCCCGCATCCAAAAACTTTTGATCCTAGTCCAAACTTACCCTCCTAGAGGGGTAACTCAACAGACTCGACGGCGGCCTCGATCCGCCCCTCCTAGTGAGGTAACTCAATAGACTCAATGGCGACCTCGATCCGCCCATCTTTCTGGGTTTCTTGAAAAGTTATTTAAGTTCAGGGGTGATACACTTCTCAGTAAGGGAAAACAAACTAAATACAGTTGTGTGGCAACAATAATATTTGATGCAATTATACATATACAGTACATTTCATATGCTGGAAACATTCATTATATCATAATGGGATATTCATATATTTTCATAATTTCTAATAATTCATACTGATCATGAAATTTCTGATATAACTAACAATACTAAAAATTCACCCAGGATGTATAATTAGCTGATGTCATGTATTACCTCCCATGATGGGTTGTGCAGCCCAAAGGTGGGATCCGACAATGGCTCGTTGACCACTGCCAAGTAAAAAATATCTGTAAGTACGATGGGCCCGCTATACCCTGGTCCGAACTACCAAGTGGACGTCTACAACTTTACACTAAAAACCATATCGACTATCCATCTCTCATCCTCTTGTAGGGCAGTTAGCACAAATCTGAACATAGATATCTGATCTTTATAGTTACGGTACCATGCTCCTGAAACTGAACTAAATTAATATTCGGAATTTGATAACATATAATACATGATAATACAGCATTTAACATAAATGGATTGATAGCATTTTCTATAATTTCATAAATACGGCCTTGCACTGAGCATTTCCTAAATACGGCCTTGCGCCAAACATTTCATAAATACGGCCTTGCACTGAAATCATACATAAAACACGGTCTTATGCCGGCTATCAATCACAGCCTTACACCAAATATCTCATACATATCATTCTGAATAAATAAATCAATTATCATGTATTTCAAATTCATAATGTATTGTATTATTTCATAATTCTTGAAAACATGCTTTGCTCGTAAAATTTTCCATATCATAATACTTATCATGTAAACCATATTCATGCTACACAATGCTGAGTAAAATCATATATTTTATCCTAAAATCATATTTCCTGTATAACAACAGTATCTTCCCAAATATGCATTTTCTCAACAATATTCAAATATAATACATGCTATCCTAAAAATTAATTTGCTGATAAATAATAATAATTTCTATGAAAAGTAACTACTTTAGTTTATTCCCTTACCTAAGATTGAAAAGAAAACCCCTAAAAACACGTTCGTCTTGCACCCGCAGGGTTTTCTGTTCAACACCCTGAATCCAACAATTGTCAGAACTAAACTTCGGTATTTTTACGTGAATAACATTTCCTATAACTACGGTAAGATCAAATTTTGTATTAAAAGCCTTACCTTCTACTCCGAGATGAATTTCAACTCCGCCCCACCAACGATTTGCTCCGAAAGACTTGGAGAGAACTTCCTTTGGAGTGTCGTGGTGGCATTAGATCGTCGAACCGACAAAAATCGGGCTTGAGATTGTATAAAGAAAGTAAAAGGTGCGTAGAGAGAGAGAGAGAGAGAGAGAGAGAGAGAGAGAGAGAGAGTCTACGCATCAAATTTCAGTTTGAAAATGAAGTTTGAGCAATTTATACTATGGGGTTCATCGACGAGGTCATGAAGCAATTTGTCGCCGAACTCCCCCTTTGTCGAAAAAATTCAGAATCGCCCAAAAATATCCTTTCGATATTTTCTCGTCAACGAAACACACCTTCGTCGACGAGCTCATAACGCGACGTCGTCGACAAAGCCTACGACCCCCTTTTCTTTTTTGTTTCCATTTTATATTCTCTTCATTATTTAAATATCATTATTCTTCGGGTCATTTAAAAGGATTGAAAATCCTTGAATCGTTCCAAACCTCGATAAGTTCCCTTCCCCCTTATTTTATTTTATTTTTTTAGTTTGAATCAAACATATCACTTTGATATGTTTTGATATGAGTTTGTATGAAATCTGGTATTGGGTGGGTTAGCTCACTAAACTCAGTGAGTTCAAGTTGACTCAAAATAAGTCAACTCATTGAGTACTAATTTGGGTTGACTTTGTTTTGGGTTAAAAAATTGGGCCATGGGTAAAATAGACCCAGGGCCTTTTGGTTTTCTAAAAAAAAAAAAAAAATTGTCATGTTTTACAAATGGATCGTGGGTGATTTAAAAATAATTGGGCCCAAAATCCTTGGGTTTTAAAAAAGTTGGGCCTTGGTGAAAATTTTGGCCTGTGGTGATTTAAAAATGAACAATGAGCCCCCCATTTTTTTTTTTTTTTTAGAAATGGACCTAGTGTTTTAAAATTTGGGCCCAAGCCCACTCGTCAGGGGTTTTGGAAATTTGGGCTTAGGCTCATTGGTTTTACAAATAGAGAAGGGCCAAGAGTTTTGGAATTGGGCCTAGTTTTTTTTGTTCTGAAAATGGACCTGAAGCCCTTTCTATTTGATGGTGGACTAGGTCCACAGCCCTAGGTTAAGCTCAAGTCATGGGTCAGTCAACGGGTCATGGGTTAGTCAACAGGTCATGGGTCAGATCCTTGAATTGGATTCGATTTGGATTGGATCACTAAATTTGGTCACTAGATCAGATCTTATATGAAACACATCCTATAAAAAATTAAATACAGAACACCCCAATAAATTTACAACTAACCTCTATTCTTCAAACACCTTCACCTTTGAGTCCTCTTTTCTTTCGGCCATTGTTCTTCTATCCTTCTGTGGGAATGTTGTGGTGTGATTGAATGCCTTTGCATGTTTGTCTTTATGGATTCCTCATTCTGAATGCCTATCACACTGTGTGAATGTATGTAATTCACACACGGTTTATATGTGGATCCCTCTGTAGTTCTCACTGTAACTCTCACACTTTTGTGAATCTAGCCTTTGTCTTTCTCACACTATGAATTTTTCACACATTGTATCTATCTAGATCTCCTCTGCTATGTGAATGTTTTTCGTTTACAAAGGCTCCCCCAATTTATAGGGTTGGGACCTCAAACTGTGTAGGAAACATATTAATCTCACAGATCCTCCAATTAATTTAGAGAATCATTCAAATCAAATCTTGCAGATTTTTTTCTAAATCAATTCATGGAATCAATTTCGCAAATTTTTCCACTTAATTCATATAATCACTCAAATATCAATCTTGCATATATATTTTTTTCAATTAATTCACAAAATCATTCAAAATTTTTTTTTCTTTAATGCATGATTTCTTTCTGAATTGGTGTGTAGGTGCTAGCTGTGGGTTCAAAAAGATCCCTTGGATATACCCTGCAGTTGTTGAATTTTTTATTTGACCCCCTGTATTTTTGTGTATTTCTATATTTCCCTGTATTTTCCTTTATTCCCTCTTACCCTGATGCATTTCCTTGTATTTTGATGTATTCCCCGTGTATTTTGATGTATTTGTACAAAAAAATTAATAAGAATAGATATTTAATAACAAAGGCTTGGCCATATGTGATAATTTTATCAATCAGGATACCCAACAAATAGAATATTTATCAAGAGGGATAAGTGAAATAAAATGTTATGAAAAGGAGCCTAACTAAATTCCTAAATAAAAATATTATGAAAATTGATCCCATTTACAAAGGAACCCATAGGTTTACTTAATTTTTCATAAGATGATGAAACAAACAAAGAGACCCTATTAAATAAAGGCCCGATTAAAATTTGGGTGTCTATAGTGTGAATTTCGGTATTATCCCAAGAGGAGGGTTGAATTGGGTATTTTAAAAATTAAGTCTTTCAAATTCTAATTTAGAAACCAATCAATTACAAACTTGCAAGCTACTTATAACTACCTCAATGTTTTTCAATTAATCAACCTAATAAGTGATTTTATCAATCAACCTAATTTACCCAATTACTTTGATGACCTACTATATAATTAAAATATTCATAATATTCACACAAATAAGATTACGCAAAAATTAAATAGAGGTAAGGGTAAAAGAGATGCAAACTTGATTTTTACGAGGTTTAGCCTATCCCAGCTTACGTCCTCGTCTTGAACAACCCACTCAAGGATTCTAGTAAAAATCCGCTCCTTTTACTAGAACGGAGCTTCCCTTACAATTCGCTACTTACAAGAGGTGTAGCTTTCTCCTCAACCTTGGTATATAGCCCGAACCATGAATACAAAATAATGAATACAATTTCTGCAACAACTCAAAATGCTTCTAACCAAACTAGTGAGTACAAGATAAATCCTAGCACATAAGCATATGATAAAACATGAAGCTCAATGAGTGTGTAAGATGTTTACAATGATATTTGTATATCAACAAATATATGATTTTGTATATAGATATATAAATATGATAAAATATCTTCAAAGATCTGAACACAAATCAGTATTTTTCAACCAGATTTCTCAAGGCTATGTATTTTAGAATCCTTAGGATATGCTTATCAAAAGTTTTTGCAATAATATCACAAGATGAAATCTTTGTGTAAAATATAAACTTGAATATCTGCAAAGATTCAACCTTTAGCAAAAGTATTTCTCAAATAAACTTTTCAAGTACTAAAACAAGGATTTTTCTTCTTAATAAAAATATTAGATATAAGAGATGAAAAACCTTTGATATATATATTGAATCCACAAATAAATCACTTATTGATCAAACCTCAATCACCACGAATTGCTTGCAAGATGTGTAGATGAAATCCCTTTGAAAAGTTGAGATGATTTGCCCAAAGAATATGAATGCAATAGAGTGTTGGCAAAATCTTTGGAATAGAGGCACACTTAGCACAAGATAACAAGATTAGTCTCTTAAAAGTGTTTCTTCCTGTGTCTCTAGGGTTTAGGGTATGTTTAAATAGTGTTCTCATTATCAGATGAAATCTTGGCCATTGGATCATTTAAAAATAAAGGTTTTCGTCTGTATTTGTGCAGAGAATGTTGTTCTGCGCGCAACCTTCGTCGACGAATGGGTACGTTCATCGATGAGTGAACAACACTCTTTCATCGACGAGGCCATATATTCGTAGACAAGAGCACTATCTGAAAATTTTGGGCTCTCGGTATTTTTTCGTCGACGAGACAACACTGTTCTTTGCCGACTGGCCTTCATGCATTCATCGATGAGGCCATGAGGTTTATCAACGAGGCCTCTAAAATTTGCCTCTAAAAATTCACTCAACCTAAAACTAATGTAAATGAATTTTTCATAAAATGCACGAGTCCTAAGGTTAGTCTAGGGAATATTTGAGCTTTGAATTATATCATATGACATGTAAATACATTCAATTTTAAATACCAATTTCCATTGAAGATCTTGAAATTGAAGCTTACTTCTTCATCCTTTTATTCCTCTAGTTCCATGGATTGAACCAAGTGATATGTACTTTAGGTTCCTCGTGGCTTCCATAAAAGTTTACCATTCGTGCATTCTAAATCATGATCCTGTTCACAAACTCAATTGCACATGTCAAAAACCAAGTGATTTGTCATTATCAAAATACGATTGGACTCATAGAGTCAATAATCTCCCCCTTTTTGATGATGACAAACACACGAGCAAAAATGGGTGAAGCCTAACAAGGCTCCCCATAAGACAATGCATAATTTAGAATTTAGCAATATAACAATATAGTTCACACACAATGAAGTTCATACACATTGTAGAGTATGCAATATTTTTGTTAGTACAACTTGTCTATATATTTCTCCCCCTTTATTATGTTTTCCCCCTTTATTTCAAAAGAGAAAGAAATTATTTTTGCTTATTAACTTCTCCCCCTTTTGACATCAACAAAAAGATAAAAAAAAATGGTCAGACATAAATATATCACATCTTCACAATCAAAATATATTTCAACCTCTATGTTTCAAAATTGTATTGCAAAATATATCTCCCTGTGTTACTCAAATTACTTTTCCCCCTTTCTAAGCTATATCTGTGTTGTTGAATCAAATTTCAATGTGAACATATACAGTATTTCAATTTACATAGACATGGATAAACAAATCATTCCATTTAAAGTCTAAAGGTATATGTAAGCATCAACATGTGTCATGTATCCATAAAAATTTAACATGCAATAACCATTCTTTAAGTTTAACTCCGAATGTAAAAAAAAAAATTTGCCAAATGTGAAAATTTATACCAAATGTAAAATGTGAATTCAAATTTAAGTTTCTCTCCCTTAATTATGTAGTCTAATGTAACTTTAGGCAACTTTTCGACTATGCATCAGACCTATTTCACGTCTAATTTGGATAAACCTATCCTTTGAAAGTGGTTTCGTGAATATGTCTGCCCATTGTTCATTTGGGCATACAAACTCAAGTGTCACATTTCCTTTTTGTACATGGTCACGAAGAAAATGATATCTAATTTCTATGTGTTTAGTTTGTGAATGTGGTATAGGATTCTTTGAGATGTTTATTGTACTCGTATTGTCGCATTTTATAGGAATTGTGTCGTAGTGTAATTCAAAATCCATTAGTTGTTGTTTCATGTAAAGAGTTTGAGCACAACAACTTCCAGCTCCTATATATTCTACCTCGGCTGTGGAAAAAGTAATTGAATTTTTCTTTTTTGAAAACCAAGATACTAAAGAATGTCCTAAGAAATGACATGTGCCGCTCGTACTTTTTCTATCCACTTTACTACTGGCGAAAATCAGCATTCGAATAGCAAATAATCTCAAAGGAGGTATACTTAGGATACCATAATCCAAGTTCAATGGTTCCGATCAAGTATCTAAGTATTCTTTTGACGGGTAATAAATGGGACTCTTTCGGTGCAACCTGAAAGCTTGCACATAAATATACGCTAAACATTATGTCAGACATACTAGTAGTCAAATATAGTAAGTTGTCAATCATCCCACGATAGAGCTTAACATCTACAAGTATACCTTGTTCGTCTTTATTTAATTTTAAAGAAGAACTCATAGGTGTTTCTAGAGTTTTACCATCTTGCAGAAATCATATGGGAGTACGTTACTTGGTTAACAGCCCAAGGATAAATTAACAGAGAGTTTAGTTGAGTTCTAAATATTGAGAAGAGTGTAGGTATTTTGTTGATTGTATGTTGTATTACACATCATATTGAAGAAGCAAAACAATTAATACATGACTTTATATCAGCAAGTACAAATTTTATATATACATGACTTATATAAACAAACAAACTATTTTAAGTGCTGCAGGTAACTTGTGCTTGGCAAATAATTTGGTTGTTTATTTTCAAATTGTGAATGATTGGCTTGGTTAATTGAATGATTGGTTTGGTTGCTTGGTTGTTTACATATTTGTATTGATTGATTGAATTAAAAGAACTAAGTTCTTGAGTGATTAAAGAATTAAACAAAAAAGTCAAGAATTAGCTCAAAGAAATAAAGTAAGTTTAAGAATTCTCAAAAGAAATCAAAGAAAGTTTTAAAATCCAATTCACCCCCTCCCCCTCTTGGGACTACACCTTACTTTTCAACTTAAAATCCTTAAAAACAGCATAAGCTAATAGCATTTGAATGACTTCCATTCTAGCTATAGGTGCGAAGGTGTTGGCCTTACAAGGCTTAATATCCCTTAATATCCTGTTTTGAGGCTAACAAACAAGTAAAACTTAACATGTTTTGTTTAAGTAATGTATTTTCAGGACTCAATGATGAATGTAAGGTTAAAGAATTCATGAAAGCTTATGCTTCAGAGAAGGATGATTATATCAAGCTTAAGGCATGGATTAAAGTTTGAAGATCATGAGAGCATTGCTATTAAAGAAAAAGCTTTAAGAATAAAAGTTCAAGTGATCAACATGGAATGCTAAAGGATCAATGAAGCTCAAATCTGAATTACTAATGAAAGATCAAGAGAGATAAAGAATTGAAAGCTCACATCAAATTCAGGATCATTAAAGCTTGAAGAAAAAGAGAACTCAATGAAAAGCTTAAAGTATCTTAAAACTTGAAGATGAAAAGACCAAAGCATGAAGACTCAAAGTGTTCAAGAATAAAAAAAAGTTTAGAAATCTTTATGTAAGTGCTTTAATATTTAAATATCTTTTGAAATATTGTTGGAGCTCTTTAGGGAATATTATATGGATTTAGAGACCTTTTAAAAACCCTAGAAAATGTTTTATGAAATATCATGACATATGAGTGAAACTAAATTTGAAAAACCAAAAAGGAAAAATCAGTTAATGGGTTGCTTAGCTGACTGACCAAAAAGACCTTGGTTTAGCTAGCCAATTAACAAAAAAAAAAAATATCTTTCCAGTCGACTGGCTCAGCAAAGGTAAAATCACCCAGCCGACTGATAGCCAGTCGATTGACCCAAAATGAACTGTGTCTCTTTAGCCGACTGACCATTGCTTGAATTAATTTTCTGAGAGACAATAGGGTGTTAGTTGCCTGTCCAGTCGACTGACCCTGTGAATTTCCACTACTGAGTCGCCTATCCAGCCAACTGACTCCATAAGTTTTGAATTTTTAAACTCCAATGGGAAAATTTCAAAAATTGGTTTTTCAAATATGAAAATTGTAAAAACTCGGAGGACACTCTAAGTTACCTAGGGAACAAAGAAACTAATTGTAGAATGCCTATAACTATTTCCTTAATCTCAAGATTTCAAATACAAAAGAAATTACACAACACACTTGTATCAAATCTCTCAACCTCTTTCAAAGCTTTGAATTGCTCAAACTCTTGCTGAAAGATCATCTGAATTGCTATTGAAATACCAACACAAGGTTCTCATACTAAATTTTATCAAATCACAAAGGAATCCTTGTTGAATTCTACTTTTGAGCTTCAATTCTATTTCTTTGTGGTATTTAAATTATTGAAGTACCTAGAGCTGAAATCGTACTAATCTACTCTGTTTTGAGAGTGCTTTTGTACGGAGTATTTTCTTCATATTTTGTGTAGTTCTTGGATGGCTCGAGGTGTTCAGATTATTGGTTAAGCAAGGGGATATTGTTTAGAGAATCGAACTCTAGCCTAAGTAAGGAGTGACCTAACGAGGAGACATCGTTTGGAGAGGCGGGCTCTAGCCTATTTGAAGTAGTGACTGAACGAGGGGACATCATTTGGAAAGGTGGGTTCTAGCCTATTGAAGGAGTGTGCAAAGTTTGTTTCTCTCGGTAAAGGAACATGTTTAGTGAATCCTTTGGTAGTTTTCCAAAGGCAAGGACATAGGCTGGGTATTAGCTGAATCTCGTATAAATCTCGGTCTCACTTTTTTTTCCCTTACTCTTTATTTTCAGCAAATATAAATTGCGTGGATATTTTAAATATCTAAATCATATACACTACATGAATGTTTTAAAACTCTGAATTCTAAGTGTTTGGTTGTTAATTAGACTGGAAAATAATTTGTTTTGGTTTGATTAGCATTGATTGCGGAAACCGAAAGGGACTACGTTGGTTGATCATCTTTAACTTATTAAACTCAAAGTTTATTTAAAAGTTGGACGTTGGGAAGAAGTGTGTTTGTGAAAGTTGTGTTGATTGAAGAAGCAAATTCAATAATACATGGCTTTATATCAGCAAGCATAAATTATCATTCACTACAGGGCATGGTTCAAATTCTTACATTACCTAATTGCTGTATATTTTAATTTTGGCTTTGTTGTTTACTTTCAAATTGTGGTTGATTAGTTTGGTTGAATGATTGAATAATTGTGAAGATTGAAAAATCAACAAGAAGTCAAGAATTGGTTAAGAGAAATAAAAATAAATCTCCAAAGAAATTAAAAGAAATTTTTTAAACCTAATTCACTCCCTCTCCTTTTGGGACTACACCTTGCTTTTTAGAAGGTTTCCTCAAAATTTATTCCTTCCTCCTGGTTATATTCCTGTGCTACTAGTCTTGCCTTATTTCTAACAACTATTCCATGTTCATCTTTATTGTTCTTATATATTCATTTTGTTCCAATAACTATCTTATCCTTAGGTCTAGAAACTAATATCCAAACTTTATTTCTCTCAAACTGGTTTAATTCTTCTTGCATAGATATTACCCATGATTCATCCTGAATTGCATCACTCACATTCTTAGGTTCTTCTTGTGATAAGAAAGCAAAATGGCTAATCATATTTCTAAGTGAGGATCGTGTAGTTACTCTACGTGATGTTTTCCTATAACTTGATCTATAAGATGATTCTTTATGTACTTCCATCTTCTTGGTAGTTCATTAACCTATTTTTCTATTTGATTATCTTCAGAAAGTGTTTCTTTAATTTCATTGTTTTTATATGAATTATCTTCAATAGATATTTTTTCAAATTCCTTATTAATCTCAATTTCATCTTCATCAGTCTTTTGAGCAAATGGATTGGATTCATCGAATACAATGTGAATGGATTCTACAACGGTTAATGTTCGTTTATTATATACCCTATACGCTTTAACTATCTAAGGCATATCCTAGAAAAATACTTTCATCATATTTCACATCAAACTTTAATAAATGTTCATTGTTTATAAGTACAAAGCATTTGCAGCCAAAAACATGAAAATATGAGACTGTTGTTCTATGGCTATTCCATAATTCATATGGAGTCTTATTTAGAGATGGTCTAATCAGGACTCTATTTAGAACATAACAGGTGGTATTCACTACCTCAACCCAGAAATACTTAGGTAGTTTATGTTCGTTAAGCATAGTTCTAGCCATTTCATGTGTAGACATGTTCTTTCTTTCAACTACACCATGTTGTTGTGGTGTTTTAGGAGCTGAAAAGTTATGAGATATTCCTACTGAATCATAGTATTCTTCCATATCATGATTTTTAAATTCTCTACCCCTATCACTTCAGATTTTAGTAATAGTATATCCCTTTTCATTTTGAATTTTCTTGCAAAGTTTAATAAATTATTCACACGCTTCATCTTTGTGACCTAAAAATAGACCCATGCAAATCTAGAATAATAATCAAAGATAAAAAATGCGTATGATTTTCCTCCTAAATTCTGAATTAGGTTTGGACCAAATAAATCTAAGTGTAGCATTTGGAGTGACCTAGTAGTAGAGATTACTTTCTTATTCTTAAAACTAGATCTTACTTGTTTTCCTAGTTGACATGCATCACAGATTTTTTCTTTCACGAATTTTGTCTTAGGCAATCCCTTAACTAATTTAGATATTAAGTCCATGTTTTCATGTCCTAGTTTCCTATGCCAAATCCAACTAATTTCATTCATAGTAGAGAAACATGTCACACGTTGAGAAGTTAAGTTATCAAAGCTGGTGATATATACATTTTCATGACGCTCAGTAGTGAATGGAATTTTGTTATCAGTTTTATATTCAACAATGCACTTGTCATGTTCAAAAGATACTTTATAACCTTTATCATACAATTGACTTATACTTAATAAGTTATGTTTTAAATCATTAACTAGTAAAACATCATCTATAATAAGTGATGGATCATTACCAACTTTATCTACTCCTATGATATTTCCTTTTACATTGTCCTCAAAAATGACAAATCCTTCATCCTTTGATGTGATGAATACGAATTTAGCTTTATCCCCAGTCATATGACATGAACATCCGCTGTCCATATACCATCTATCTTTTGAGGAGGATGATCTCAAGTACACCTGTAATAGACATTTAAGTAATTGTTTTTGGTACCCATTTTTTCTTGGGTCCATGGGGGTTAGTGTTAGAATCTCCTTTAACTCTCCATACCTTTTTCATTTTGACATCTTTGTTCTTAAAAGGACGATCAAATTTTATATGACCCATCCTTTTACATTTAAAGCATGTAGTATATTTATAAGAGTCTTTTGAGCATAAGCTTTTGATTCTCCTACAAAATAGCCCATGTAAAGATGTTTTTGTTTCAAATTTTCCTTTCTATTAAAACCAAGTTCTTCTTTATCTAGGGAATTTCTTTATACCCCAAGAAGTCTTTCAAAGTTACTTTGGCCTTCTGTGAATTTATGAATAATTTTATAATTGTCTTTCAAATTTTTTTCCAATTCCTTAATTTTTAAATCCTTTTCTTTTATCATGGATGCATGAGACTCATTTTGTTTTTCAATAAACTTTGAGAGTTCTTTTACTTTACATTTCAAATAAGAAATTTTTTTAGTTTTTTTCTCAAGAAATTTAAGAGTGTACAAATATTCTTGTTGCAATTCATTATAAGAAAGCAAGCTATTTTCGTTTTCAAAATCACTAGAATAATAAGAAGATGTTGAGAAGGATGATTGTACCTCAAGGTCATCATGTGCCATTAGACACATATTGGCTACCAGTTCATCACTGACTCAATGTCTGAACTTCATGTGTTGTGTGTGTCCCAACCGAATTTTAGAGCCATCTTCTTTTTCTTGGAAGCCTTCATTAGTTTAGGACATTCAGGCTTAATGTGTTCAACCTCTCTACAATTGTAGCAAGTCGGCAGATCTTCTTTCGGCTTCCTTTTGCTTGAATCTCCTCTTTTTGATTTTGTGTTTTGGAATTTTCTGTTAAACTTCTTATTCTTCTTTAGGAACTTTCCAAACTTCTTTGTTAGTAAGGTCATGTCATCTTCTGATTCTGAGTCACTTCCTTCACTAGAGCTGCTAGATAATGCCTAAAGAGTTGTGACTCTCTTTGCTTTATTCTACTCATTTTTCCTTTCATTTATTGCTAGCTTATAAGTGATGAGTGATCCAATCAGTTCATCAACCGACATCTATTTCAGATTCCCACATTCGGCTATAGTAGTAGCTTTAGCTTCCTAAACAGGCGGTAGCCCCCTAATAAGGAGGGTAAGATTTACCAAGAGCATTTAATGAATTCATGATGTGTGTGAATCTAGTGTACATGGATTGAATATACTTATCAGCAGTCATTTTAAATGCCTCATATTCACTAGTAAGCATATTTATCCTACTATGTTTTAAGTCCTTAGTGCCTTTATATGTTACTTCTAATTTTTTCCATATCTCTTTAGCAGTTTTATAGGCCATTACCCTATTAAACTCATTAACGTCTAGTGCACAGGATAGAAGGTTTATTGCATTAGCATTTATTTGAACAGATTTCCAATCATCATCAGCATACTCATCTTCAGTATTAGGTACATATACTTTATCAACTACTTACATAGGAACATGGTTTCTTTTAGAAACTATTCTCTACACTTTCCAATCCACATTTAAAAGATATATACTCATCCTTCGTTTCCAGTAGGTACAGTTTACACCGCAAAAATTTGGCGGTCAAGTGGATGAGTGTCCCTCACCGAATGAGGTTACACAGATGTGTGTCATTGTGATCTTTTACAAAAATAACAGTTAAGTTTATGTAAACCTGGTTCTGATACCTGAATTCCGGTGTTATCCTAAGAGGGGGAGGGGTGAATTGGGTATTTTAAAAAATAAAGTCTCTCAAGTTCTAATTTTAAAAACGATCAATTACAAACTTGCAAGCTACGTACAACTATCTCAATGTTTTTCAATTAATCAACCTAATGAGTGAGTTTTTCAATCAACCTAATTTACCCAATTACTTTGATGACCTACTATATATTTAAAATATTCACAATATTCACACAAATAAGATTACGCAGAAATTAAATAGAGGTAAGGTTAAGAGAGATGCAAACTCGATTTTTACGAGGTTCGGCCTACCCCAACCTACGTCCTCGCCTTGAACAACCCACTCAAGGATTCCACTAAAAATTCGCTCCTTTAGTTGGGACGAAACTTCTCTTACAATCGACTGCTTACAAGAAGTGTAGCTTCCTTCTCTACCCCGATTCACAACTCAAACCGTGAATACAAAATAATGAATACAATTTTCGCAACAACTAAAAATGCTTCTAACCAAGCTAGTGAGTACAAGATAAATTCTAGCACATAATCATATGATAAAACATGAAGCTCAATGAGTGTGTAAGATGTTTTCAATGATATTTGTGTATCAACAAATATATGATCTTTGTATATAGATATATAAATATGATAAAATATCTTCAAAGATCTGAACACAAGTTAGTATTTTTCAACCAAATTTCTCAAGGCTATGTATTTTAGAATCCTTAGGATTTGCTTATCAAAAGTTTTTGCAATAATATCATAAGATGAAATCTTTGTGTAAAATATAAACTTGAATATCTGCAAAGATTCAAACTTTAGAAAAAGTCATTCTTAAATAAACTTTTCAAGTACTAAAATAAGGATTTTTCTTCTCAATAAAAATATTAGATATAAGAGTTTAAGAGATGAAAAACCTTTGATAAATATATTGAATCCAATATATAAATCTCTTATTGATCAAACCACAATCACTATGAATTGCTTGCAAGATGTGTAGATGAAATCCCTTTGAAAAGTTGAGATGATTTGGCCAAAGAATATGAATGTAGTAGAGTGTTGGCAAAATCTTTGGAATGGAGGCACACTTAGCACAAGATAACAAGATTAGTCTCTCAAAAGTGTTTCTTCTTGTGTCTCTAGGATTTAGGGTATTATTAAATAGTGTTCTTGCTATCAGATTAAATCTTGGTTGTTGAATCATTTAAAAATAAAGGTTTTCATCCATATTTGCACTAAGAACGTCATTTTGTGCTGCGAACTTCATCGAAGAATGGGTACATTCGACGACGAGTGTACAACACTCGTTCGTCGACGAGGCCATGAGTTCGTCGACGAGAGCATTGTCTAAAATTTGGGCTCTCGATATTTTTTTCATCGACAAGACAATATTGTTCATTGCTGAGTGGCCTTCATGCGTTCGTCGATGAGACCATGTGGTTTGTCGACGAGGCCTCTAAAATTTGCTTCTAAAAATTCATCCAACCTAGAACTAATGTAAATGAATATTTCATGAAATTCATGAGTCCTAAGGTCAGTCTAGGGAATGTTTCAGCTTCGAATTATGTCCTATGACATATGTAAATACATTCAATTCTAAATACTCATTCCCATTGAAGATCTTGAACTTGAAACTTGCTTCTTCATCATTTTATTCCTCTAATTCCATGCAATGAGCCAAGTGATATGTACTTTAGGTTTCTTGTGGCTTCCATACAAGTATATTGTTCGTGCATTTTAAATCATGATTATGTTCACAAACTCAATTGCACAGGTCAAATACTAAGTGATTTTTCATTATTAAAATAGAATTGGACTCATAGAATCAATATATAGGACCCAGGAATTTGGAAAAATGATGAATCGAGTTTTTGGGTTAGGTTGTCTCGAATTTCAGGGTTAATTTTGCAAGGGATTTAGGCCAAATTTTTGGGGTCAAATTTGGGGTACTAGCTGAGGAAATTGAGGAACTTGGTTGGGATTTATGGGATTGAATTTGGGATTTGGTTAGGGATTTGAGTGTTTATTGCATGCTAGGGTCATGCCAAAAATATAAATTTGAATTGAAAAATTAGTTCCAATTTTTCAAATTGCAAATTTCATTTGATTCAATCGTAATTTCTTCCCAAATCTTGCACCTAATCCTAACATGTAACAACACTCATCCTAATCACACAATCTGAACAACTGAAAAATAAAAAGCATTGGGATACTTACCTCTCAGGTTTCTTTAACTCCTCCTTCTCCATCGCTCTGCTCACTAAGCTTCTCTCTATAGTCCTCTGAATTGGCTTCCTTCTTCTGATTCTCTCTTTTTAATTCTACACTACTTTCTTGTTCAATATTTAATTTGTTTCCTCCACTTTCTTCTTCACTTTTCGAAGTTTTTTTTCTACCTGCTCTTACATTCTGTTTCTCAACAATTTTTCAAATCTCTCTCTCTCTCTCTCTCTCTCTCTCTCTCTCTCTCTCTCTCTCTCTCTCTCTCTCTCTCTATGAATTCTGCTAATCCCAAAAGTCTCTATTATCCCTTTTTCTACCGCCCCCCACCCCCCCCTCGAGGAAAACCTCTCCCCTTTTTATAGGCAAGCTGGCATAGGAACCAACTACATGGGAACTAGATTTCTGGGTATTTGGTGTATGGAAAAGGAAGTGCAGTTGCATGCCATGGCTACTCCCTACGAGCAGTCGTTTGATATTTGGGAAATTAACTTGAAATCTCTTTTGTGCATACACCTGACCATTAAAGAAGTCCCTAATACAAGTAGCTCCAAGAATGAAGACCAAATTTCTTCTTTTGTATTTTCTTTTTCCCTTTGAATATTGTACTTGTCATGCACATTGATGAATGAATGTAAAAAAAAAAAAAAAATGTTCACAAAACCCCATGAATGAAATTTCACTTTAGCATAGTGAAGCTGAGAGAGTTGAAAGGAGAGGTTTGATTAGGTGAATACCTTAGATTGTGCCCCTAATTATTAATGGCTAAAAAGAACTAAAATTGAAGAACCCAATTTTAAAATCTCTAAAACTTTGTTATATAATAGCCGGACTAAATGGGGTGTCAACATTCATTATCATATAAACTTTTTAAGAATAAATATTAAGAAGCAAAATGCACTTTCTAATTAAAAAAAGAAAAGAAAAAATCCTATTTTTATTTTTCTAAATTCAGTGGACAATTCCAGTAGCATAAACAATAACATTTATTAGAAAAAAAAAATTTAATATCAAATTCTAAATGCTAAATTGACATCTTTGGGATAAAATATTAAGAATGAAATTCGAGAAGTTATCTAATTCAAATAATTTTTTCATTAAGCCATCTTCAATATTATTCCTTTTATTGGTGCTTGATAAACATACACTCAAACAATTAAATTCCACAAACCTCGCCATATTTTTAGTGGATAAAAACATGCACAAAGATACATATGAAGCATAGGCAAATATTTTTATGTTTATAGATGCATGGCAAGAGTAATCAAAACAATGAAAACCACTTTTGGTTGAGATTTCCAGTAAATTGCCACATAATTACTTGGTGAAGACTTGGATTGGAGCTTGAGCTTCTCACATTCATGACTAATCCGGTGTAAGGATTCAAAATGGATCCATCATTTCTAAACAACCAACGTTCACGGGATAATCCACTGCAACAAATAATATTGATGATATTGATGTCATCAAATTGATCTTTATAGTGGGAAAGGCACAAGTCTTGACTCCAATATGGTCGTATGGTGCGATCTGGATAGAGAACCCATTGTTGTTCTACCTTGCTTTCACATTCCTCTAACCACACAGTGTTCGACTTTGCTTCCATGCAAAGATCTTTAAATCCAACAATGGACCTAGCAAAAGGCTTCGAATCATTAAGGCGAGCCATCCTTGACGAGAGGAATAATTATTGACCTCTACAGTGAGTATGGTACCACTGGTTCCTGATGTTGCACTTAGAGCAAGTGATGATTCAGAATTTATGACGGTTCCGTCGTCCCTTATTTGCCAGTAAGGATCTTGACCTAGGAAAGGATAGCAATAACTGAGAAATACAATAAATCCCATTTGAGGCACGAGAGAAGCTATGCACCATCCTTTAGACTCGATAGTCCCATCTTTTTTTAAGGTCCATAGCTGATTTGTGTTTGCAGACCTACATGGTGACAAAATTATATGTTGTCCCAAGTCGAAAATTCCATCCTTTACAGTCGAGCAAAGTCCGTTTCGGCCGATGATACGTACTTTGACCTCTTCCTTTGTGCAAGTTCCATCATTATATGCATTCACAACGGGATTTATAAGTAGAGAAGACCGAGGAGTTTGTGGTTTTTCACAAATGTATTACATAATCCCAATAGTGAAAACTAGATCAGGCATCCCGTCGCTCACAGTGAGACGGCCGGAATAATCAGCTCTCTGTAATTGAATCTCTCCGAAGGATCCATCTTCGTTTGACTCCTGGATTCCTCTTGAGAGTTGACTCCAGGATCTCACAAAGCTGATCACCGCACCGTTCGGGCTAAAGCTTCCATAGCTATCACTTCTTATGGTGTCAGCTACTCTTTGCTCAATATGTCGAAACCTCACTGCTTCTGAAATCATCAAAATGCAAATTATAAGAGAACGAGCCACCTTTTCTTGGTCGATGTGCGCACCAGACCTATGGAACAACAAGCTGATAGATGTGTCTAGCTCCTGCATTCCCACTTGAACCCTGTCCAAATCACTCAAACCTGCGACTCTTAGGAGGTCTTTGTAGTTGCCACAGTATGTGAGGGTATTTTGATTTGTGCTTGTGAAGAGCTCCGTGAATGCAACATCTGGAGCTTCTTGGAAGAAGTAGGACTCGTCTTCTGCTCGATAAGCCACCACATACATATTGGTGACATCTATGGCCAACGTCACAACATCCTCTGCATTGTTTGAGAGTTCCACCAGAACAAATCGCTGCGAATCGGACACTGCAGATGGATTAGGCAATACTGGTATTCCATGCCTTGCATCACTCTCATTTGCCACTCGACCTCGAATGGTTTTCAAGAACTGCCTGTAGTATTTTTTGGTGACAAAACCGTTGGTGGTGAATTTCACCGTGGGATAATCAGGGAACGCTGCATTGAGCTGACGGTCATGAGCTCCTTCTCTGGAGCAAATTGGAACTGTGGGCGGCTGATCATGGCCGGAATCTGCCATGGCTACTGTGCTCGAGCAAAGCCATGTCGCCAAAACCACCGTCCAGTACACCACCATGTCTCTGGCGAAAACACCCATATCTCACTCGCCAGGAAAAGCCAGTGCTCTTCACCAGTGCACAGCTACCTCCACTGAATACACTCGTCACCAAAAAGAACAAAAAGGCTTCTTGACCTAGAAAGATCCTTTTTTGTTTTTTTTTATTTCCTCGAGAGATAAGAGCAACTTGACATCAAGATTGAGACTAGAGCTAACAGGGTCCATTGATATTGTTTTTTTTTCTGTTTCTTTTTCTCATAGATTATGAAAATAGGTTTATTTGTCTTGTTAGTTTTTTATTTCTATTGCCGATGTTTTACTATTTATTAAAAATTAAAAATTAAATTTTATAATTTTAATTATTTTGACAACCTATAACCAAAAATTTTAATACACAGAAATAGATTTTTGGATTAAATTATTCATTTTATACACTTTAAAATTAAAATAAAAATTCAATAATCATATAAATTTAAATATAATTAAAAAAATATGCAGAAATTTCAAAAAAAAAAAAAAAGTAATAAAGCCAATTACAAAATAATTTTACGATTTTTTAATTGTCATGTCCAATAACACTTTTATTGTAAAGTAAATTTTAAAAGTAGAAAAATTAAGTTAAATAATTATAATTAATTTTATTTTTGCGATAGTACTTGTTAATGTGTATTGTTTGTAATTTTATTATTTTAATCATGTTTTTACAATATTATTTGATTTAAAATGAAAATGAAAATATTTTAACTAAGTCAGGTTGCTAGTTTCTAGTTTTTAGTTTTTTTTTTTGATTTTTAATTTTTGTTTCTCTAATTTTTTAGAGTAGTGATGCCAAACTATCCCTAAGATGGCCAATTGACTTGCATCCCATATTTCTTTCTTTGAAACTTTTAACATGAAAATATTCATAAGAACCCATTTAATTATTAAAATAGCTTTCACTTTTTTTATTTTTAATTTTTCAAAATCTTATAAAAATATCAGTTCACTTTTCAGTTTAAAAAAAAAAATTTATTTTAAGTGTAGAGAAAATATTATTTGCTTAATATATTGTTGAAAAGAATTTTAATTTTTCATTTATAATTTTCAAATTATTTGAAAAATCGCACTATTTTTCCCAATCTTTAAAATAATTATATATATATATATATATATATGTATGTAAATTAAAATTTTAGGAAAGAATAAAAAAATGTTTTAAATTTTTCTCTCTAAATTTTTAAATTTGGAAACAAGATATGTATATTTTTTGCAATTATTTAAAAATTTTGAATGCAAAAAATAAAATTACTTTTTACAATTAAATAATGCAAAATTTTCATTAGTTTTCTATGTTTTTTAATATAAATGTGGTAAATTAAAAACATAAATTATCTTCTGTTAATTTAAGGGAAAATTAAAAAGCAAAAAAAAAAAAAATTTATAACGACGTAAGTCTTAAATTTTTAGGATTTAACTATTAAAATATTAATTGAGTCAATAGAAAATACATGTGCTACCTCCACCACTTGTAGCGGCAGACCAAAACAATAAACTGTAAAATCTACAGAGATGACGTCGTCTTCATAGAATTCAAAATTTGTTTTTTATCCAGTAGCTTTTTCAATCATAGTCGATTTTAACTTGACATCTCAAATAACTATATTTCATCCCCTCTTCCATATCAAGATTTCAATCTAGAAGTATTAAATTTTAGTCTTTAGAAATTTATATTAACTATAAATTTATACAAACCTCAACAATATAAATAAGGTTATTAAAATTTAATTTGGGAATCATTCTTAGTTAATTAGGTATCGTTCATAAAACGAGTGCCTGAGGAGTACAAATACCTTTTCTTAACATAACTAAACTCCCGATTCCAATCCTGGTATTCGTAAACCAAGACTATTCTTAATTGAGTAGTAATGAGGTGTTTTAACCGCACCAAAAAAATAGATTAATAGCGATTCCAAATTCCAGTTTTTCCAAATAATCACACATTTTTATTTCCCTCGCCTCCCAAGGCACTTTGCTCTAGGGGACGTCACAACAATATACATGAGCATGTTTAAAAAAAATTAAAAACATTATTGTATTGAACCCAAAAAAAAAATTTGTTTAAATTCAACTACAACCTCTCAAATTTAATCAATCATCTAAGTTACTAGTACATTTAATATTTATTTGATTTATCTTTTCATCTTTACATGGATACCCCAATTATGCAAGAAAAGTATTTTTTAATGGTTGAGATTGTATACAATTTTTTTAAGCATAAAACTGAGTTTTTGTATAATAAAATTTGATATATTTAGTAGAAAGTCTATTACCTTAAATGTAAATGATAGTGTATGATGTATATAATATACAAATAGATATTAAACTTGAACTAATAGTAGAAAATATAGAATTTTGATGAATTTCTTAGCTCATCAAGGCGAGAGAGGCAACACGAGAAGATATTTTACACGTGATGTGTTGCCGAGTAAAATGAGAGGTCTCATTCGTATGGATAAGATAAGTATTCCAAGTCTTAGTCTTTAATTAACATAATTTGGTTTTCCTCTAATCTTCCTCTAATTTATGTTTGCAGGTAATTGACATCATTTTGCAGATACTTTGTTTATGTTTGTTTTTGTTTGGTTTTGATTCCATATAGGCATGTTTAGATTATTTTAGTTGGATGACTGATTTTTTTATTATTGGTTTTGATGTTTGGGATAGTTTTTTATAACTTAGTTGTAAATCTCATGTGTCCTACTTGTAACTACAATATTCCTTCGCCATAAGCGAGGACTATCAATAAAATTGGGGTTTCGTTATATATATATATATATATATATATATATATATATATATATATATATATATATAAAATTTATTAGCCAAACTACTTGGGCACCAGACCCAATCTGAGTAGGATTGCTTAGCCATGCTTCATAATTGGCAAAACGAGCACAGTGGAAATACATGTCACTTGGCGAAAGAGAGATAATTAGGAGTTTATCGAAATGGGCACTAAATACTTTTCGAGAGATCTCCTCCAAATCACTGGTATGACTATCGAAATCGTGAGCATCTGCATTTAAGTTCCAGATCCAAGAGGTAGTATTGGGGCCCTAAGCTAATGTTTTTGAGAAATGATCGGGTTTAACCCATTCCTTGAAAGAAGTTTTTATGAGATCTCTATCTACCAAAATTTTGACTTCTGGTTTCGGTGAACGAATAATCATCGAGTCCTCTTGTTTGCAAAGAACATGTACAAAGAAACCTACCAAGAGTTAAGTAATTAATAACAATTAAATAAATGAATACTAGTCTACAGTTTTTATTTAGAAACATTAATTGAATTTTTCGGCCTAACAAGGTTTAGAACCTTATTTTGATGATACCAAACTAAATGAACTTAACATATTTTGCTAAGACCATTTTCAGGGCTTAAATGATAGGTTAAAGAGATTAAGCTCAAAAGTTCTTACAAAAAGACCAAGTTCTTAAAAAAATCAAGTTCAAGTCTTTTTAGAGATGCCCACATAAAGAATATACTAAAAGACTTGGCCCAAAATGAAGCAAAAAACAATTGAAGAAAGGAAGCTCAAAAGAAGGGAAGCCACTACATGAAGACTTAATGTTTTAGAAAGTTCATAATATTAAGAGTCTCATGTAAGTACTTCATATTTTCAGTATAAATGTTTGAAGCTCTTTAGGAATGATTATAGACTTAGAGACCCTGAAAACCAAACTGTAGTCCCAAGAGGGGGGTGAATTGGGTTTAAAAAATTTCTTCTAATTCTTTTTAAGATTCTTGACTTCTTATTGATTTGTCAAATACACAATAAATACTTAAAACAATATTCAATCCACAACCATATACCAACAAAGTAACCAATATAACACAAGTGCTTAAACAATCAGTCAATCAATCAACCAAAGTGTTCAACCTCAATATCCAAACCAGATATGAGATTCAGCTTTTTTTTTGTTTGCAGCCTAGTATATATGATTTTAATTCAACCTCTTAAAGTAAAGATTGATAATGCAAGTTTACTAATATAAAACCCTATATTAATGAATTTGCTTTCTCAAAATGAAGTACAATATAAAATCCAACACTCTTTCCAAAAACTTAGTGTCGCGACGTCCCGGGAGCGCGGGGGCCCCGGGTGGCGAAATTAAAATCAATTTAATATTTTCAAGAAAAATATGGTGTAGGAGTCGCCACTAACCTTTAGTGCGGTTAGAACACATGATTACTACCCCGTTAGGGGTAGAATCGGTCTACATTACCAGAGTTGGGGTCGAGAGTTCGGTTACGCGAGGGGAAGGTACGAGCACCCCCTACGCGCCCGTTCTTACGAACGGTACCTAATTAATTTAAAATTATCTCTAAGTTAATCTAATAATTCTTTAAATTACTCCTTTTTATGAATTTATAAATACATGTAAAAAAAAATAAATAAATAAAGATAACATATACATATATATTCCCTCAGAGCTTAGGGTACGTGATGCCCGAAGGCTCATACCCCCGCAATAAAATCATAGGGATAAAATCGAAAATAATTTACAAAAATAGCTCCCAGATTTATTTTCAAAATTTATAGATTTTTCATAAATAATTTAAAATATTTTCCAAAATTCTCTGGGAGATTTCAATACATGACAATAGGATAATAAATTGACAAATTAAGCTAACATATAATAAGCAATAAAATACCATACGCTATACATATTAAGATACTAAAAATACTAAATCAAATAGTACCAAATAATAATAATAATAATGTATAATGTAGAATAAAATACTAAAAATAACATCATACTGAAATATACTAATATTCTTAATATAAACGTATAACCTAAAAATACTAAATATAACAACATACTTAATATAGCAGTATACTCATATGAATCACATAACAATATAACGATATAAATACATATGTACAATAAAGGTAATTATAATTTACTTCTAATAGTGATAATAATAATAAGGATATGATGTATAACATAATAATTACCTTAATATTAACAAGCAATTAAAGATATGCACACTACACATATAGGTAAATCACTACCTAAGGAAGCAAATCAAATATGGAAACCAATGAGAAGCCAAGGAAGTAATGAAATTAAGGAGAAGATTTATTTCTAAAAATAATATACACCTATTCAATATGGTTACCAAAATTAATACACAACCCTAGATATACAAATATTACATATAAAATAAGTGCAAGAATAACCAAAACCCTAAATAGTGTAAAGAAACCTAGACATGCATAAAAACCTAAATAATATCTACACACGATATGATGACAATAAAAACCTTACTTTGATAATACATAATAGACACAATTTATATTTGAATTATAAAACAAATAATATAACAATAAGAGAAAAACCCTAAATATGAATATATTATTTACTAAATAAACATATAACAACAAGAAAAGGAAAACTTAGTCAATTAACCAGAATACTACTTATTTAACGTATACACAATTCAAAATTTAAAAATTGAAACCAAACCCCAAAAAAGGAAACCTGCAAAAATAAGAGCAAACCAATTAATATTATTACTACAAAAAATTTAAACAAATATTGCCGCAATAAAATGAAACCTAAAACACAATATTTAAAATTTTAACACATACACAATAAAAGGTCTAGCTGTGAATATTAACTACATACTATGGCAAATAGGATATTAATATAAGCACCTATGGAGTCTTAAACTTTAAATATTAAAACAGATCAAAATAAGAAAAGAAACATAAAAATAAATAAGAAAACAGATAGCTAAATAAATAAATAAAAGGAAAATAAAATAACATAAAAATACACGAGCGTGTGTGTGCTGTGTATGTATGTGTGTGTGTTGGCAGGAAAGAGCTTACCGCCGGGGGACTGCTGGAACTGGTGAGGGTGGCCGGTTGCAGACGATGGTGCTGCTGTTGTGGTGGAGAAGGGCTCGGCTGTGCAGCAGAGGGTCTGGAGTGGTTGGCCGCTACAGTAGCTCGAGTCTGGTGTGCTGGCTGGAATGGTGCAGCGGTGGGTGCAGAGGGCTGGCACTGGAGATCCTGGAGGCTGGCCGTGAGTCTTGGATGCCGTGGAGATGCTGTGCCGGGGCTGGGTTGCTAGGTGTGGCTGAGCTTTGAGAGGGTGCAGGGGATTCGCTGCTGGGAGAGTTGCAGGGCTGCTGTGCTGCTGCTGCCGCCGGGTTGCCGGAGATGGAGATAATGATGAGAGGGCTGGGTCGTGAGGTGGTAGGCTGTGAATGGAGAAGATGGGGTTGGCCGAGGCTGACGGCTGGGTGAGCGTGAGCAGGAGGGTTGCCGGGGTTGTGCAGAGAGGGTGATGGGAGATGAAGGAGATGGAGAGAATTGAGAGATTTTTTTTTTTTGGTTTTGGCCTTCTGTGCCCTGTGTCTCCGCTCTTGGCTTCTCCGGCTGTTTTTCTTTTGTGCAGCGCCCCCCCTCCCTTATAAAAAAAAATTGAAAAACCCTAAAACCAAACTTCCCTTTTTTGATTTTCTTTTTTCTTTTTTTTTTATTCTTTTATTCTTATGGTAATAATGAAAAAGGAAATAATATTAATAATAATAATCATAATAATATAAATATCAATAAGGTAATAATAATAATAATACTACCATATAGTAAATAGTAATAAATAATTATAGTAAAAATAAAAATAATAAAGATAAAATAATAATAATAATAATAATGATAATAATAAATAAATAATAGTGATAATAATAAATTACTTATAATAATATAGAAAAATAAAATAAAATAATAATAATAATAATAATATATCAAAAATAATAACAATAAAATAAATGGAAAATAATTATAGTAAAGTAAAAATAAAATAAAGATAATAAAAGTACTAGTAATAATAATAATAATAATAATAATAATGATAATAAAAATACTAGAAAAATAATAGTAGAGTACTAATAATATAGGAAAATAATAATAATAAAATAATAATAATAATAAAAATAATAATAATAAAATAAGAGGGGACCCAGTGTTCTATTTGGCTAGGGCAAAAATAGGGTGTCTACACTTAGACTTTAAATAAACTTTCAGTTAAAGAGTCTTTGGGTGTTTCACTAATCAACGTACTTCCATACGGTTTTCACAAAGTATGGATCAACCAACGTACTCCCTTTCAGTTTCTGCAATCCTAAAAACAAATTAAGCTTAAGTTTATTTAATATCTAATCTACGTAGTGTATATGATCAGAAATTGAACTACAACCACACAGTTAATCGATGCTGAAAGCAAAGAGAGTAAGGGAAAGAGAGAGACACCGGGTTTTTACGAGGTTCAGCTTATCCTCAGCCTACATCCTTGCCTTTGGCAAATCACCAAAGGATTCCACTAAACCAGTTCCTTTTCGGGCGGAACAACATCATTACACACTCCTTTAGTAGGCTAGAGCCCACCTTATAAGATTTTGCTTTTTGCTTGCTGTAAATGAAAGCCACTGGACTACAAAAGTTCAAATACAGGGGAGACAGGGAGAGAATAAGCTTTACTGTGAAAGAAGAAAAAGTTGAACTGAGAGGGAATTTCCGTGAATATTTTTTGTGTCCAAATTACTGTACAGGATCAGTATATATAGAATACAAAAATGGAATCAAAAGAATCAGTTGGTTGCAACCACAGGGAATAATATACATCTATCTTCTAACAATTTTCTGTAACAGAAAAGAAGAGAAACAAAAACAAACAAAAAAAAACAAAAAAAGGAATCTGAGCTATTATGGACAGTTGGCTGCAAGCATCTTAGTCTCCGTCAATCTTCAACAGCCCCCACAAGATGGAGAGTAGAATGTCTCTTCTACTCCCATATTGGATAAGCAAGAATAGAAGGCTTGTGAGCCTAAGCTCTTGTGAGAATGTCTGCCACCTGCAACTTGCTTGTCACATGCTTTGTTTGAAATGCAACCCCTCTGATTTGTCTCTAATTAAATGAAAATCTATTTCTATATGCTTTGTCCTCTCAGGAATATGGGATTGGTGGCAATGTGTATAGCTGATTGTTGTCACAGTACAGAAAGCAGCTTGTGGACAATTTGTAAATCTTTAAGTAAATACCTAAGCCAAGTCAATTCACAACTGACATTTGCCATTGCCCAGTACTCTGCTTTGCAGAAGACCTAGGACCACACTTTGTTTCTTTGACTTCCAAGATAGCAAGGATTTCCTAAGGAACACTCAGTAGCTTGTCACAGACCTCCTAGTGTCTGAACAGCCCCCCCAATCTGAATCGCTAAACCTTTGAGTTGGATTTTGAGTCCGCTGGATGGAACAAACCCTGCCCTGGTGACCTTTTGATGAACCGTAATACCTTGTGAGCTACTGCAAGTGTGGCATCTTGGGTCTGCACGAATTTGAAACATGTAACATCATGGCCTGAGTAAGC